>NW_026636063.1:1837500-2125026 GCF_028554395.1 Pezoporus wallicus | reverse complement strand
AACCGATAACTTGCACGCCCCCCAGCCCGACCAAGCACCGACCGATACCTCCTCCAACCCCGCAGTCTCCCAGCCCTCCGGCTCACTCCCAGTTACCTCCTGGGCATGACGTGCTGTGGTATGGAATACCTCTTTGGTCAGTTTGGGTCAGGTGTCCTGTCTCTGCTTCCTCCTGGCTTCCCCTACTCCCTGGCAGAGCATGAGGCTCACAAAGTCCTTGGCCAAACCAAAACATCATTGTTATCAGCTCTGTTCCCAGGCCGAAAGTCAAAACACTGCACTGCACCAGCTACCAAGAAGGAGAAACATGACTGCTACTGCTGAACCCAGGACATCTACTGAATTGAAAGTGTTAGAAAAATCAAACCCATCTCTTCCCCTATAATTTGTGGTTTGTATTAACACTTAGTAGGTGTGTGGATAAACTCAACATAATCAGCATGCGTCACCTTGTGGGAAGTTGCATGGCGGAGAGCCCCAATAGCACATTTGGTTCTGTAAATTCTTTCCATAAGAAAAAGTTTCTCCTTTTACAAAAGGAAGTTGATAGGGTCATGAGTTATCATTTTCCCAATAAGAGGCAACATGCTTTTTAAAGTAATATTAAAATAAAAAACTAAGTAGTTCACACTCAAAATCCCAAAGAAACTTACTCAGGCTAACTGTAATAGCTCCTGTGTGTAGTCAGTTTGTCTGGAACTGTAGCACTACTTAACATTTCAGCTTTTGACTGTGCCATTTAGATGCAGATCTTCAGAAAGAGTAAGAAAGAGGAGCTGCGTCCTTTCATCTGATAGATCAGTGCATGGCACTGCAGAGAAGTTCAGTAGATTGCACTGATCAGGAGTCAAATAGCATTACATTGTCCACTTGTCAGCTTTCAGCATGACTTCTAAGCCTCAGGAAAGAAGAAATACTTTGCTGCTAGGTAGCATTTCCTCTTCACAGTATCACAGTATCACAGTATGCTAGAGATTGGAAGGGACCTCGAAAGATCATCTAGTCCAATCCCCCTGCCGGAGCAGAAACACCTAGATAATGTTACACAGGAATGTCTCCAGGAAAGGAGACTCCACAACCTCCCTGGGCAGCCTGTTCCAGTGTCCTGTCACCCTCACTGAGAAGTTTCTTCTCAAGTTTAAGTGGAACCTCTTGTGTTCCAGTTTGTACCCATTACCCCTTGTCCTATCATTGTTTGCCACTGAGTAGAGCCTGGCTCCATCCTCGTGACACTCCCCCTTTATATGTTTATACACACTAATAAGGTCACCCCTCAGTCTCCTCTTCTCTAAACTATAGAGACCCAGCTCCCTCAGTCTTTCCTCATAAGGGAGATGCTCCACTCCCTTAATCATCTTAGTTGGACTCTCTCCAGCAGCTCCCTGTCCTTCTTTAACTGAGGGGCCCAGAATTGGACACAATATTCCAGATGCGGTCTCACCAGGGCAGAGTAGAGGGGAAGGAGGACCTCTCTCGACCTACTAACCACCCCCTTCTAATACACCCCAGGATGCCATTGGCCTTCTTGGCCACAAGGGCACAGTGTTGGCTCATGGTCATCCTGTCGTCCACTAGGACCCCCAGGTCCCTCTCCCCTACACTGCTCTCTAACAGGTCGTTCCCCAACCTATACTGGAACCTGGGGTTGTTCCTGCCCAGATGCAGGACTCTACACTTTCCCTGGTTGTATTTCATCAAGTTACTCCCTGCTCAACTCTCCAGCCTGTCCAGGTCTCGCTGGATGGCAGCACAGCCTTCTGGCGTGTCAGCCACTCCTCCCAGCTAAGTGTCATCAGCAAACTTGCTGATAGTACACTCAATTCCCTCATCTAAATCATTGATGAATATATTAAATAATACTGGTCCCAGTACTGACCCTTGAGGCACTCCACTAGATACAGGCCTCCAACTAGACTCCGCCCCATAGACTACAGCTCTCTGGCTTCTCTCCTTCAGCCAGTTCACAGTCCACCTCTTCCTCCAGAGGAAACATTAAATAGTTAAAAGCATTAACTATTGCATTTTGTAGCTGTTGCAGTGCTATTTAATTCCATGTAGTTGCAACAATTTCTTCTGGTAGAAAATATGCTACCAGGAAAGTGGCAGAAAAATGCTAAAAGGAGACAACAGTACATGCATACTGACTAGAGCAAAACAAAACCATCAAAATAAAGACATGTGCAAAGTTTTACAAAAGCAAGTTGCCAGCTATTTCACAGTGTATGCTACAAACCTATGAACAGCCATCAAAGTGCAGATAAACTTTTGCTGTCATATTTGTACCTAAACCTTCATTTCCCTTAAGTAAAGCATATACGGACCAGAGTATCTATAAAGACTGACTTTGGCATCTGCATGATCGTACTAAGCTGTAGTTCACCATATCTAAGTCAGTAAAGTTTTCATATAAATGATACAAGACCAAGACTTAAAGAGAATATATTGATCCCTGATGTATATGGCTGATTTTCACTGAAAATCCATTAGCTTTTTAAAATAAAAATAATAAAGAAAATGCAGAGTCCAATCACCACAGCATCCCAATTGGAATCACAGCAGTCTGTTTCAGCAGATTTTCACAGAAAACAGAAGGGAATTTGAGTTTGGGTAGGACTTGATCCACATTGACATTTAAACATATGAAAAAAAAGACTCATCCTGCTGCCTGAAGGGAAGTCAAGCTACAAGACTCATAGAGGGTGCAACTCTCTTCTCATCCTTCCCCTACAAAATCACCAAATACAGTGATGCTCCCTCCGGTGTCATGTTACTTCACTGTTACCCCAGTAACAGCCCAGCAAAGAGCAGATCACGCAGCTACCTGTTCTACCCTTGTATAGCACCTAATATTCAGTGCTATTGCTACAGCCATTGTCACCAGTGCAATCCTCATCAGCTACCATAAATGGCTACTGTTGCGCTTCATACTCATGCATCGAACAGACGATAGTTCCTGCATTTGTTTAATTATGTAATTAAGATGTAATGCTTTTGCATTACATCTCTTTTAGTAGAAATTAATGAATTAGTGAAAAAAAAGGAGCTAAAATATGAACCAACTAGCAAAATTTCACCTGATAAACTCAGGAAGAGAACAGAATGCGCTGGCAATTTTCAGCAAAGCTCAGTGCAACTGAGGCACATGGAGATTAAAAATCTTCTTAATCTCCCATTGAAAGTTATATAGTGTTGAACTACAACAGTTAATTTGGGGGTGTTCAATCTAAAGGATATTATAAAAAAGAAATATGCTTAGCTGATACAACACGCATCTTAAATTGTCCGCTTGCAGAGTTGGATACAGACAGCAGCACACACCCTTTGTGAAATTCTCTCAGTATACAGAGGAACTCATAAATCTTAGCACTTCCAATAAGAGCAAAAAAAGACTCTGATGATTTCAACGAGGAGCAGAAGCAAGTTTCCTTCCTGAATGGAGGCGCTTAATTTGAGGCACATCTGTAACACCGTTTACAGGAAAATTTCAGTAACTGTGAAGATAGGTGCACTATCCAGAGCAGTTTGGGTTTTTTTGTTGTTTGGGTTTTAATTTGTTTCATTTTGTTTTTTTAAATCATTTCCCTGATGCCAGGTACTTACAGTCAATACCATTACAGTCAATACCAAGGGAAAAGGGGAAAAGTTTGATGCAAAACAGCAGAAAAGCAGTAACCTAAACCATAACAGACTGCAGCACTGTATGTCAGAGCAGACAGTGGCACCCTCGTGAAAGGCTTGGTCAGATCGAGCTGTTTGAGAAGGAGGAAAGACATGCATTCCTAATACTGTTTGGAAATGCAGTGAAAAGCTGTAGAGTTGCAACTGAGTAGCAGAGATATCACAAGCATTACCATGGGGATAAATCTAAATAGGTTTACACTGCCAGCTCCTTGTGGAGGTTATAATGCCCTTCTTGGAGGTGTGACCAAATTGTGATTAAAGCTAGAGAAAGAAGGGCCAAGAGTTGCAGTCACAGTGACACTGCCTCCAATACTTCTGGAAGCACAGAAAAAAGTCACTACTTCCCCATTATATATTTTTTCATCCCAATAACATTGCCTGCTGCAGCATGAGCTGACCTATCAAAGGTACAGAAAAGCAGAGTCCCTTCTTGCTTTGCTCATTCCTTGGTCAGTAATCAGTGTCATGTCATCCAGTGTCATTTCCTTAGTCTCATCCAGTGCATATTCAACTTCTGGCTACTCAGTTGATGATAGTTTTACTGCTGAAAGAGAATCACAGTATCCAGTGCTCACTGTGGTTTTCTGTATGTGCTTGCAAACAGATAGCTGGAGATTCACTCTGCTACTTCCAAAGATGAATCCTGTCTGTTTCACAAAACTGAAGAAGTTTGATTCTGACTGTGTACCCATATGATACCATGCATAGAGGATCCAGTTTTCAAACAAAAGGGGTTTTCCTCTGCTAAGTAAGCTGCAAATATTTCCGTCAGCACTGTTTTTGCTTCTTTGTTGTTGTTCCGTGCATCTGTAGTCAACATTTTACTCCTTATAAGGCCTTTCAGAACTAAACCCGTTGTACAGTCCTTCAGTAGCTCATACACATTCTAAATTCTGATGAATTCAGCACCCCCTTACAACAAAAAAAAAGAAAATTCTAAAATTATTTAGTTGTAGGAAGGAAAACACACCTTTATGAATTAGAGAAATAAGATTTTAAAATAAATGCAATGGATTTTGTTTTGAATGGCCAGAAACATGTGGAAGAAAAAAGATTTTCTCATTCCAGAAAAAATCTGACCAAAAATGATAGTTGTTTAAACCAAAATACATGCCAAGCAGCTGAAGCTCAGTGATGATACAAAAAGCTCACAGCTGATAGAAAACTGTCCACATACAATATATTTAGGAGGATCAGACTCAGTACAGAGCAAGGAAAAGGAAAATAATTAGTGTCCTAGATAAAGTATCCCAGTTCCTTCAGTCACTGAATGTAATCAGTGAACCTTGGGAGAACAGAGTTTCCAGGGGAAGTAGATACACAGACTTAGCTGCAAGAAAAGCTTCTTTTAGGAGCCTGACCAGCATGCACATACAAACAGACATACTTTAATAGTTGTTCTTCATCTTAGCATAGATGCTTTCAGTTGCATGGTCAATAGTCTAAGCCATCCATTCGCACAAAGAATGTTCATTCAAACACTAACACTCAAAATTGTAGATCACTGTCAAAAAGCCAAGGACTACTACCCTTCCAAACCTGGAAATGCAAAGACAGCTATAGCTTTGCCACTAGGGTGGGAAAGGGAAAGAAATTCTTGGAAAATGTCAGCAATTTATTAGTAAAATCATGGGGTAAGATTTTTTTCCCCCAGAAAGTGCTAGAAACAGCCCTGAGCAAGTACCAAGGCAATGAATTATCCCATTATATTTAATTTTTACTCACTGTCTGTTGTCTTGAATTAATAGAGTCCAATATTTAGCTCTACTCTCTTTATTTCCTAGAGCAGGAATGCTTTCATGTAACCTAGTTCAAAGTGATTACAGCTTTCACAATTACAGGTAATGACTCCCAGCTGCAGGATCTTGCAGCCATCCAGACATGGTGAGATTATTGCCCTAAAACTATAAATTAAGAACCAATGGAGAGCAAGAGCCAAATATTTTCCATGCTCATGAGCAATCCTGAAAGCTGTTGTGTAAACACATGACTGTTTTATACACATAGTATGGCACATCAATATTTTAACTGGATTTGTGTTGTTTACCTCCCATATTCAAGTATCAGCAGTCTCAATACTGCATACGGTAGACAAATGTTGCTTTTAAAATACAGTATGGGAGAAAATCCAGGAGCATGATGTCATCAACAGGGGATGAGTCTGTTCTATTCAGGGAGGGGCAGAAAACCAGAAGTTAGACTCATTCATACAACAGAGGGAGCTTGGCTGTTCCTGAAGACGTGTTACACGGCACTTACTTGTATCTGCTCAGAGGTGAATTTGCAGTCAAGGTATGTTTCTGCTTCTCTTTACTATGAAAAGATCTCACTATTTAAATTCAGTATGCTTTGTTGCTTCTTGGAAACCACTTCTTGAATTCTTAATGTTTCTGGTTCAGTGACAAAAGGGCTGATGTTGTTAGTGTTCCAGGGACACAGAGGAGTTAAATAATTATTGCTAATGGGATTTTGTAACTTGTCAGGATTTGCAGAGCAGTAGCATTTACAGAAAAGTGCTTTATTTCAAAGTTCCCAACATATCAAAGCCACAGAGCTTTTCACCTGCCTCAGGTTCTATCTGGTGTATGGACTACTGAAAGGTAATGATTCCTTCTGTCCAGAAGACATTTTGTGGGCACACATTCTATCATCTCTTAAGAAAAACCAGAAAGTGTAAGCAGCTAACTTTGTTCCCAGCTGAGAAATTACCTATAAAATAGTGATAAGAAACCAGAGGCAATACTTTTCTGTACATACTGATAATTTTCTCTCTGTTTATTATTTTGATTATAAACTTCTGGGGGCAGGAAGTGTGTATGTATATGTACCTTAAAACTGCTTACCTGTTTGGTCTGAGCTGATTGAGTGACAAAGAATAAACATTTGAAACTTTTCTTACATTACAAAGAAGAAAAGTTTGGATGACTTTTAAACAACATTATCAGTTCCTTTCTAACACTTGTAACCAAACAAAAAAATGCAGGAGGAGCACGATTTATAGAATGCTGATAAAAACAAAGAAAACCTTAGAACTGAGGTTGTAATTAGGATCATACAACAAAAAGAACAAAGGTTCAAATGTATGCTATAGTTTTAGCTATTCCTAGTTCCTTACTCAAGATCCTAAGCAGCCATCTTAATGTAAAATAACAAAATAGCCATAAAGCTGAAAAAGTTCAAATAGTTTTCCATTAGCATCCTAGTTTTAATACACTGTACATACTCTTACTGGTACTCTTAAGATAAGAGTATTCATCTTGAACAGATGTATATATTTTCTTAAGGAAGCTAGAAGACAGCTAGAAAAAAAAAAAGTCAATTTTTACAGCAAAGCCTCTAAGACTGAAGTAAAGGATATTGAGTAATACCAGTCATATGTTTTTTTATCTTGTCTGTTGTTCTTTGAGAATGTGCAATCATTAAGAAGATAATTAAGAGAAGCATCTTTGCACTTCAGAATCATTCACAGATTTCTTGTTTTCAGTGTAAATAGTGAAAACAGAAAGAGAAGGGGTAAATGTACCCAATTTAATAAAGACTTTAGAATAGTCAGAGCAGAGATACCTCCAGAAAATCTTTGTCAAGTTTTCCACTGGGTCCCGTACATGCTAGAACAAGATTGAGTTACTCAGAATTACCTGAACTTTTTGTACCGACAATCCAACAAAAAAACTGCCTTTCCTGATTATTAGAGCTTCCTGAAATAAGGATCTCATTACTGTACTGCAACACAGCTTGAAGAAATTCTCACGACTATGTAATATTTTATATCTTCTCTCAGACAGAAAACAAGAGGAATTTGCGAGAATTTTAGCACATTCATTATGAAGACCTTAAAATTCATTGCTTAAGAATAGCCAGTGTTGGATAGGCTGCTTTTCATGGAAAGAAGGGAGTAAAAAGCTTTTAGAAACCCAAATCCCACTGCTTTGAAAGTCACAGTAGGAAAAAAAAATCATATTGCAAGTCCAGGGTAACTCACCAGAGAACAGAGCTTTGCTTTCAAAACAAATTCCTTCCTAGCAACTACGTCAACAGCAAAGGCACATCTGCACTCATTAGCAATGCTAATCAATATAAAGTTTAAAAAAACCCAACCCTGAGAATAAATGCCATTCAGCTAGAAAATCTGCTTTTCTTTAAAAATCACATAAGCCAGTCTTATTCTATTGTTACTCATGGGTTTTCTTAACTCTCTCTCCACACTCCATGTACTTGAGTTTCCCCTACCTTATCTAAAGGTTTCTTTTCCTTCCTTCTTGCATTTAGCATAATTCATGCATCCAGCTATCTTTGTGCCTCTGCCTGGCCAACATGCAGCTGTAAAAAAAACATAGTACTTTAAAGTGGAGGCAAAAGGTCTCAGCCAGTCCTCTATAACTGGAGTAACTCTAGGTGAATAGGTAGCTACTGAAGAATAACACCCTTTGGGAGCACCCTCTGGGTGCTGACTCACAAGCCCAGCCAGTGGCAGGCAGGTGGCTGAGCCAGCTTCTCCCCTCTGGGTGCCCCTGACCAGGGATGGAGTCAGGAGATGTCGTGGTTTAAAACCAGTCAGAGGGCTCGTTCACTCACTCCCCCCCTTCTTGCCCTCTCCCTACTCCCAGAGGGACGGAGAGAAGAGTCAAAAAGAATGCAACTCCCACGGGTTGAGATAAGAACAGTTTAGTAACTAAGGTACAACACAAATCACTACTGCTACCACCAGTAATAATAATGATAAAAGAAACAAGGGAAGAGAATACAACACCTCACCACCAGCCAACTGATAACTCGTCCCCCCAACCCAACCAAGCACCGACCGATACCTCCTCCACCCCTGCAGACTCCCAGCCCTTCCGGCTGACTCCCAGTTACCTCCTGGGCATGATGTGCTATGGTATGGAATAACTCTTTGGCTAGCTTGAGTCAGGTGTCCTGTCTCTGCTTCCTCCTGGCTTCCCCTCCTCCCTGGCAGAGCATGAGGCTCACAAAGTCCTTGGCCAAACCAAAACATCATTGTTATCAGCTCTGTTCCCAGGCCAAAAGTCAAAACACAGCACTGCATCAGCTACCAAGGAGGAGAAAAATGACTGCTACTGCTGAACCCAGGACAGGAGAGGACATCCCTGTACCATGACAGCCCCGAGGTAGGTCGGCTTAACCGCATTGGGAAAGAAGAGAGGCTGAGAGCTTCACAGCAACATTAAATTTGGACTTTGCAGACTGCTGTCTTCATCTTCACACAAAATTGCACCTCCAATGATCACCACAGTGGTGATTCATTTACTTAGAAAAGATGCTAGTGCCCTGGGAGTGAGGAACCCTGGTCAAGGTCCAATGGCCCACTAAATTAAATACTGGATAACAGGCACAAACTGGATACAGACCACTAAAAAAAACAAGGACCAAAATTGCCTGCTGAAAGCATGCTCACTTCAGTCTGATGATAATTAAGTCCAAAGCATTCAGACATTGTGGCAAAGGTGCTACATCGAACTTCAACAAAAAGCCTCAGGACTCTTGATGCTACCTGAAGGGGTGGATTTGGCTTACTTTTGCTGCTGTGCTATGCTTACCTCCTCTACGCGTTAACTCCTCAACTCAATTCAGCAAGGTTGGGCTGGTTTTTGTGATCACTGCAAACAAATCTGATCATCCAGGTATGCAGATCTGGCATACTGAGGTATGCCAGAGTGATGACAGTGTTGGAAAAAAAGGCACACTTCAGACTATGGTGAATTTGCAAAGGAGCTGTCAAAATGCAGAAATCTGTCTCTCCCATTCATGTTATCTGAGATTACAGGTAAACTCCACAGAAAAAGAAAGTGGGCTATGGTTAGAGGTCCAGGTTTTTTTAACATTAACAGGATTTATACATGTGTGTCTGGAGGCAGAATTGGCCATAGAAGATTTTCCTCCTGCGGTGGTCCTTCTTTGGCAGAAGGGAGTATGCTGCAGGCATTCTCTTCAGGACCTGCACCCCTGTGTCTCCAGAGGTGCTTAGCCCCTTTGCCATGGTTATATGATTTCCTATCAGCTGTGTGACTGAAAGGTAGCTACTATGGAGTATGAAACAAGGGCAGCAGGTTCCCGTCAAGAAGGGTGATGTGAGCCCTCTGCCCACACACATGGAGCAAAGCAATAACTCAGGCCAGTATTCTGCAGATAGTGGGCAGGCCAATAAACTGGAAGTGTTCCATCAGATCACTTGAGTGTTTTTACAAAAAAGCGACTGTAAAGCCTTCTTAATTCGAAGGTGGGACCTGATCCTTGAACAAGTAAGTAGGAAGACAGAAATATTGCAGTATATGTCACTAGGTTTTATGTTCACTATATTTTATGTCACTAGGTTTAGTGCATCTCTCATCTCCTTCTCCAGCAGTCTTTCCATATAACAAGCTATATTCTACATTCTCTGTACTATATTTGGCTTCTTCTTAGATTATAAGATCCTCAAGGCAAAGCCTGTCCCTGTGCTTGCACAGCTATTGCGCATTATCATCGAAGCCTCCAGTCATAAGTATTACACAGACAGTTTGGCAATATCTGCAGAGCTGTGCTCTGGGTCCTACCTGCTAGACCAGGACAAACAGCACACCAAGTAAACAAACAGATAAAGGGACATAAAAATTGTAGAATTAAGCACACAGGCTAGATCCTCAGCTGTATTGAATGCTCACAGTGCCATCCCCATCAGCAGAGTAATGACAGTTTATAGCAAATGAGGTCTTAGATGTATTAGCAGAGATGAGTGATTTCCTCACCGGCAACCTGCTTACTAAACATGGTAGCATAGCCACATCCTTTTTCTGCCTTCTTTTTCTAGAAGAAAAGATCTGTGAAAGGTTTTTTTTTTTCCTAGCTGTGAAATCAGAAGACAAGAAAAGCGAAGAAACTATGCAGTGGGTGTTCCCTTAACTACCACAACAGGTAAACTTCACTATGGGACACAAAATATGCTCCAAGTCAAATTTCAGCCTTTGTAATTGTGCAGCTTGAGCTCAACACTAAACTTCAGCCAACGAATCTTACAACCAGTCTCATGTCATCAGGTTATTTATTACGATGGTTTCATCTCAGTCTGTGGTATCTCAGCTTAAGTATAGATTTCTTATTTCTTTTTTTCTTTAGACTGAGCCATCTAAATCAAACCTCCCAGACACTGCACTCTGCAGAGCCCACCCACATGCTCCTCATACAGGAACTTGCTTAGCTGCCCAAGACCAGCTCACAGATGGCTGTTCTCCTTGGCATCACCCAGAAAGGTTTACTGTGCCTGGTCCTTCCAGCACCAGATGCTGGAAACTTACAAACCACTTTCTCCAAGAGCAAAGAGCAAAACAGCAGGCAAATGTTTGTGGCACCAAAGGTGACTAGGAAACGTTTGCTTTGTGAAAATTCTGTCTCCTCTGTATACAACACGTAGACATGTGTAGACACACACCTATATACACCTACATATGGACAAACATAGAGATTTATTATCACCTTGTCAGAGAAATAAAATACATGTTCCTCTGCATAATCATGTTATTCATGTCCTACCCTTTCCTAGGGAGTATTTCTACAAGGAACCACTACCAATTTCTTCCTCATTCATGGATTTTTACTGCGTACAAAATGATCAACAAATATTTTAATCAGACATTTCTGATGTGTCCATCTATTAGGATCAAGACCATTGCATTTGTTTATTTCATCTCCTTTGCTTGGCCAAGATCTTTTGGGTTTCTCTAGTTAATGCTAAAATTTCTAGGTCACAGTGATCTGGAACCAAGAAGTTATCTTCTCACAAGCCTTCATTCTGTGTAGACATTTACAGTAGGTAACAAAGTCAAATAATGAAGATGGGCTACCTTTTTACAAGATCAAGGGCACTTCATTTAAAACTTAAGAGCTTTCTCAAGAGCTCTGCTGTTTTTCTTTTTTATTTACCTCTGTGAGTTGTAAGTTAATTTTCCAAGTGATTCTAACCTGGTTAAAGCAGTCATAATGAATCAGACATTAATGCAATTCATGAATGGCTGGGATATTGTTCACAGAAGTTTCAATTTATATCATACTTCTTCAAAAAACACCATATACAGGCACGTCACATAAGACAGGTGTGGGATCTCCCCTTCTTGCTTACACCATTCCTCTAAGAAACATCATTATCTTTTTTTATGAAGAGTCACCTTAGGCAAGAAATTCCAGCCAGCTGCCTCAGCAAAAGGGACATTTCCCAGAAGTAGAACGAAGTAGAAGTAACAAAGCAGAGTTGGTTCTGTGCAGGTGTTTCCTGCAACATTCTGGAAATGTCACTCTTGTTTGGAAATATAAGAAGACAGCAATTTGTTTCTTTCCACAATAAATGTAGTCCACAAATTGGCATTTGAATCATGATTACAGCTTTTAATTGTACAGTATGAGACATCTGGAATTTCATTCTGATACACTTTGCATCATGTATCACTACAGACAGGTTTACTGTGCAAGTAGTTTCCACTGCACATTTGTATGGTTTTTTAAAAAGGGTTAAATGGAACATATTAATAAGGTTTGACTTAGGATAAATGGACTCTGGTCGAAAAACTTTAAAAACACAAAGAAAAAATTGACTTTAAACACAAGAATCAATTCCAAATTTTGGACTATTTTACAGTTAGATAAAATAAGAATCCAGACTGTGTAAACTACCTAGGTTTTATAAGATTTTTAAATGAATATCGCAGACAAAACTCTCTTAACTTTGGTATATACCTGACTCAGGCAGCAATCTTTATTCATAGTTTGTTTTGGAAAACTTTTCTCTCTTGAGAAATTAAATCCCAAGATTTAAATAATCCCCAAGATTAAATCTTTTTCTCCCTCCCTCCCTCCCTCCCTTTGGTCCTTCTGTCCTTCCTTCCTTCCTTCCTTCCCAGCAGCATCATTTCTCCTCTGCTTGTTTTCTATAACACCATTATGTTCTCTCCCAGAACTCATATCTGCTAATTTCCTCTTCACTTGTTCCTGCCCTGACATCCTGCCATGAGACTTGCTGCCTGCTGTGGAAAGCTGTCGTGTGCAATTCTACACAATACTTTATGTTCTGCAGTGATTGCAAAAGTGATGGTACACAATTTCAAATATGACATGATTAATTCAAATCAGAACATTTTTCAAAATTAACAAAGCTGGTCAGAATACAAAATTTATGTTTCACAGAAAAAATGGGAAGGACAGAAAGAAGAAGTGAAATTCCCATCTAGAATTAAAGAATCTTGTCATTTTTAACAAAACCAAAGCACTGGGAATGGTTAGCATAGATTAGGGATTTTGAACAAGGCATGGACCTTCTTGAGCAAGTGCCTGGGGGATAAAATGTAGTTAGTTCACATCTTTCATTGTCTCTTTTTCTACAGCTGCTCCATTTTGTAAAGATAATAAAATCTAGTTGGCCAGACAGAGCAATGGTGAACCTGGGTTTCCTTCTAAGCTGTTAGCAGTCAGTATGTCTCCTACTTTGTTCAAGATGAGAAATGGCATCTTTAAAATATTTTATCTTAAATTCCCCAAATATGTTGTGAAAAATCTTAAAATCAGTTTCTCTAAAAACTGTCTGGTTTGATAGTCACTTTAATAGGAAAAGATAATTCCCTTCCTCAAACATTTATTACATAGCTATAGCAGTACATGAGTGTGAGGTGCCAGAAAGTGTGATCCATTAATTGTTGCCACTGGCCAGGCAGAAAAAGTTCTCCAAATTTGCGTCAGACTGCAGAGCCACCCTGTGACAATCCAACGCCATGTGACCGCCCAATCTCTGAAGGACATTTGGAGTTTGTTAGCTTTATGTACAATAGTTCTTTGAAGGAGCTGTGGAATCTGCTAAGATTCCGTTAAGGGAATCTTTCTAATTAACTTCTCATCATGTATGTTTTTGTCAGCTCTGACATTCTCAAGAGAGCAGATAGACATATCTTCTTGGTAACCATGAGTGCCCAAACCCCATGTATACAGACTGAAAACCAAACTGTCTGCACCAGATTCCAGCAAGGCTCTGACATCTCCTGTTGACATCAAAGCGATGACAATGAGTTGATACAGGGTTTAATTCCAGAACACTGGCAAAGCATGAAAAGGAAAAAAAAACAAACAAAAAACAAAACAAAACAAACAAACAAAAAAAAAACAAAACCCAAAAAAAACTCAAAACTGTAATCCAAACACTGACTGTTGCTTCTCAGCTGGTGGAATGTCCTGAACCTTCTAGACCTCTTAGTGTTGAAAGCCACAGGCACGCTTGTGCAGTTTAATCACCATGTTGCTATCAACATGTATTTGAATACTTCTTTCTTGCAACAGAAATGCAGTGTACTCCCAATTAAGAATTGTTGTTATTAGAGTTTCCCCGTCTTTTCAGCAGAAAAACAGACATTTGGATGTCTATCAAAATTTTATCTGCTGTGACTTTTGAGGTAATTGCAATACAGTCCATAATTCACTATAGTTATTCTCACACACACAACATTACCGATATGTACATCTGGTTTTGAGCTTTTCTCTGTGATATGCAGGCTGTGATGATTTTTAACCATGATACCTGAAAACTGACCTCTTTCCAATTGCAAATGCTTTGTGTAATGGCTATGTCGGGAGCAAATGCATGAAAATAATATGAAATGATTGTCCCAGCTGCTCAAGCAACAGCCTAGCAGGACATGTTTGACCTAGGAAGGACAAGGCAAAATGGCTTTCTGAAGTTTACCATTTAAGAATTGAATCATGTTCCAGGCTAGATTTCTCCTTGAGAAGGGAACTCGGCAGTGCTTGCACTGCTACACTCTGCTTTTAGGAGTTAAAAGAGTATGGGGAAAACAAAACAGAGTAAAACAAAACAAAACACAAACCTTACCTTTCTTTTAGTAAATACAACCTGCCATTTAGGCAATGAGTATCATGTCATACTTGTATTGCCCTCCATGACAAAAATCAGTGATGCTGGGGATCTTTCACTGGGATGGTCCGTAAGAAAAGTTTTTCAGAATGTTGAAATCTAAGTTCATATTTTAATGTAGATTTTGGGATAGGTCTGCAGCTGTTGTCAGAGGTTCTAAATTAAAGGGAGGCCTTAAGAAGGCCACATGATAGAGACACTAACTTGAACAACCTGAAGAAATATCATACCCTCTGTGTTCTACCTGCTTGAAACTAAAGCTGTAATTTCATTTGAACATTATACAGTTAACCACACTTTCTAGCCCATTATGTTGTCAGAGCCCAACATGCTGTTTACTTAGCGAAGCCGCCTCTGGTGGCATTAAGGGAACACAAGGCACACTACAGAAAGGACAGATTCTGCTTGCAATGTCCTCTGCACTAAGGACTCCTCTGCTTGCACAGTTATCAGTGTATGGCTCAGCAACACAAAAAGTAGTAGTGACTGAAACATTTCCAGCTGTTTGTGGGGATGATTCTGTAGTTGCAGATGTGTTTTGAAGACATGATGTTTTAGAACATCTACATTTTTGCAAAATGCAACAGAGATCTAATTAACTCCAGAGTAAAATAATCAGTTACCTGTATAAGAAACGAAGCAAGCAGCAGCTGTCAAAGAAATAGTTACTGGACTTTGGGACAGCAACCTTCTAATATTTGCTATCAAAGACAGGCTTTTCTCAAAGGCTGTACTTGTGAAAGACTGATGAAATGTGCAAGAAATGCTGCATTATTGAAATATCCTTCACAACATTGTAAGCATGATAGAAATTGGAGGCACTGGAGGTGGAAAATCTGTCTTTTCTTTAAATGGCTGTTACAGTGTTCTTAAGGTGCTAAAAGCAAAGTGCTTTCAGGGTACAGAGCCAGTTCATCTGAAAGGCAAATCTCTCCATTAAGTATTTAGTGCACAAAGGGAGCAATATCTGCAAATATTTGGCCATTAGACCTTCACATTTTGCTTAGTCATCAGAACTTAGAGGAGCTACAGAGAGAAAACAGCATTTATTTTTCAAAACAGCATTTTGGAAAAAAAGCATTTTTTTTCAAAAAAAGGGAAAATTCACCTATTTCTTTTCCAGCTTAGTGGTTTTGGCATGGTACTTGCAGTAGTTTTGATCTGTCTGAGTTTCAGGACAGTTTGTTTTCTAAAGCAGGAAATTCTTACTTTAACAAAGAAATATAATCTAGTTGTTCAAACTGCTCTTGATGAACTCAGTAGCATTTTTTTTCATCATCACTGGATACAGGTTACCTTTGCTGTTCGCTGGGCTCAAGGTGCATCTGCAACTTCATAGATGCATTTTACTGTTAGATACCATCAGACCTGCCATTTCAATAACATCAGACTCCTGCAATGGTTATTAAATTGATTTCACAACATTAGTGCATTAAGGTCTTTGAATTTTGTAGTGGTGATGGGGTACAGCAATCTCTTACATAAAATGGAGAATTCCTGTGGTGCCTGCAGTGCTCAAAGGAGGGGATACAACCCCTTTGACCCTATTACAACCTGATAAATTTACATGTCATATCATAAAACTCAGGAAGTTTATGGTCTCCTATTTGTCTTCATAATTCAGTGAAACTGCATAAGTTGAGATTATTCAGCTTTGTAGACAAACACCATGCGTACAGGAGGGTTAAGGGCCATGCAAGTTTTCAGCCCTGGGACAAGGATTAGGCTTTCCCAAGCTGCCTTCACACCTGACAAGGAGCCCAGTGTGGCTCCTGGTGCCAAAACATGCTACTCACATTCCAAACAGCACCTTTGCTGTTTCTCTCCCTGTACAAATGTGCAGTTCAGTTTGCTCCCATCCATCACTATCTGCAAGTGCAACAGGGAAAATAATATCAAGTTAGACAGTGAGTCAGCTAGGAACTGGGATAAATTATGTTAATAGACAGTCATCTTCCTGGCAGCAGATCCAGTGCTAATTGCAAACTCTGCAAAGATAAGAAATGTGAGCAAAACATGATCTGATCATTGCCTCTATTGGCAAGACGCCCTCAGCTAATGACAGAAACCAGTGAGTTTTGTGAGTCTAAGCAAATCAGACCAAGCTTTGGGTTTATTTCACTCATACTACAAACCAAGTGTATTGCCCTTCTTTACTTATTTCTACATAGCGATAACCAGGGCTCCAGACAGCGCTGTCTCCATCAGGCACATTTCCCTTCCTCCTGTGTGTCTTGCAAATTTGCAAGAGCCTCTGGCCTACATCTGCCACCTTCATCTCTCCATTTTCCTCAGCATCTCCTCTGCCTGCCTGTGCCTTTGAGAAATGGAGCCGTTCAGCCTGAAAGCTGAAATCTTAAACCAGTGCATTTGGGGATGTTTCTTATCCTGGCATTATTTAAAATGCCTGCCTAGTGAAGTAGCAGCGTTCCTGCTGATGTTATTCTGTAAGCTAGTGCTTGCCCTCAAAGACACCAAAGAACATGAGAGAAGGAAAGGAAAATCTGATACTACATGCAAAGTTTAACCGTCTACCCCCTACCTTCTAAGAACGAAATACAAAACATCATTTTGCGCACTGTGGGAATCTAAACAGGGGAAGTTTAAATCGGATATAAGGAGGAAGTTCTTTACTGTAAGGGTGATGAGGCACTGGAATGGGTTGCCCAGGGAAGTTGTGAATGCTCCATCCCTGGAGGTGTTCAAGGCCAGTTTGGACAGAGCCTTGGGTGATATGGTTTAGTGTGAGGTGTCCCTGCCCGTGGCAGGGGAGTTGGAACTAGATGATCTTAAGGTGCTTTCCAATCCTAACTATTCTATGATTCTATGATTTAGACCAATGTGAAGATCAAGTAAACGAAACCCAAAAGAATGAAAGTCAGACATGGCAGCATATGGACCCTAACCTCACAGTTTGTGGTATTTTCCTAAGGTGAAAGAGTAAGATTCATGTCCCCTCTTCAACAGTTATTTTTTATACTCATTTGAAATAGCTTCATAAAAAGGAAGAGTGTTATTCAATAAGCTTGTGGCCTCTTAGTACACAGGCACGTGTATCACCTGAGTTCTAGGTTTTGATCCAAGCTAAACAAAATGGAGACCTGAAAATAGGTTTCATCTGTCCAATGACCAGAGACAAACAAACTGAATTATGCTCAGTCAACACTTAGATTTAAGAGCCTCATATACTTCATTTCTTTGTAGACATATACAAAAAGCTGGGGATGAAGAAAAAAACAACTCAGTAAATCAGAACAACTTAAAATTTCTCAGAAGTGTTTGAACAACAGAAATTGAAGTGTGTACTGAAAGGGGAGAAAGGCATTGATCTTCTCCATTTTCAGAACAGTTTGATAGTATTTTTAATTCATCTCCTTTCTCCTCGTGTGAAATATAAAGGTAAAAGTTGGTCAATAGGCACAGAAGTTTCTACTGTGTTTACCAATCCATTATGTAGAAAAGGGAAGGAAAAAGCTGCAGAGCATTAACATAGTAGAAATCCCCAGGAAAACAAAAAGTTAAACCAGTTATTCAAGTTTGAATTTAACTTACAGAATGACTTCTGTGAGCATGTATAAAATTTTCAGTTCTTGATGGCCCCACAGTTGCAGACATCATTTACACTTATTGCCAAACTCCATCAAATATTTGCAGAAAGTTTATTGTGAAAAAAAAGAAAAAAAGCAGCTGAGAAATTTACCGTCATATTTCATTCGTTTGTCTAAACTGCACATTGCTATGATATGTCACAAAACAACCCTAGAACGGTATTCATGGGATTTGGCATTTTCCATTACTAATTTGTTTATATCTTTCCCCTTTTAATTTATTGAAGCTGATGCATCCTTTCTCTGTAAGAGGAATGTTGTCACCCAGTGTATCACCAATGTCAGTGCTTTTCTGGGATACATTCTGAAATCCAGTATCTATGAAAGGATTCCATACAAAACAAAGTACACAGGTTACAAAGGTTGGTCTCTAGTCCAACCTCTTGCTCAAAGCTGGGTCAGCAATGAGATCAAATAATGCAACTCTGAGCTTTATCCAGCTGGGCCTTCAATATTTCTGAGGCTGACAAGGTTGAAATTGGATAATTCACTGGGTGGAGAAACTTGAAGATCCTATTGTTATGATCCTGAAACAGCCTCCAATGTTAAAACAATTATTTCTTGTTTCAGATTAAATAGAATTATTGTACTAAACCTGCTCTTTAAGAATTGTTGCAACATCAAGATGTGGTGACGTATGCAACATTTTGGAAAGCACTGCTAGTAGAAAAGTTTCTAAAATATTGGCAGCATCAAGTCAGAGGTCAAACATGGACAGAGACTCAAATACCATCACCAAATCTGGACTAAATCAAAACTGTGTTCATAATGAGATTGGACCTTTTCCATATACAAATGTCCTGTGTTCAGTACTTCAAACCAGTTCGGATTTTCCTCCTACTACCAGTTCTTACAGCATTCCAGCCATTCTGTTCTTCTCCAATTCAGTTATAATCATTATACACACAGATAATACATTTTGTCAGAATCATCAAAGTCACTAAATAGGGTACAGCACTGAAAAAATAACATTTCAAGTTATTTGGGGATTAGAAGTATGAGATTTTTTAGGAAAAGTATAACACCGGAGAGTCTAAAGCAAGTACATTCAAGATTTCCACCTGGAAACAAATGTGTTACACAAAATGCTTCAATGTACTTGATTGGGCTTGTGCTCTTTCCACACCTTCCTTTAGTTGACTGCGATAGACAATGTTGGAATTGAGTGACTTCACCTCCCACGGGGGGGGGGGGGGGGGGGGGGGGCTGAAATTAGTAGCCTCTTCTCACCTTAGACTCATTGTTATTGAAATAACTATTTTAGCAGAACAAGTTTGGGTTTTTTTTTTTCCATTTTTCTTAACATAATTGATGTAAATGTCTTCAACAACAACTGCAGAGCAATGGCTGTCCTGCTGTGTGCTTCAAGTTTACATGCAAAAGGGTATCTAAAAATTCACTTTTCGGAGGTAGCTCCTCTGTACCTTTCCTTTATTGCCTTCATTTTCTGACAAAACATGGAGTTGTTTTTAATTTTTGTTTTTAATTTTTTTTTTGCGAGCTTATTTTTGTCAAGTTCCTCAATCTGGCTTAACTTGAAGCCTCATGAACTGCAGGGGCAGCCGTACCATGGAAAGGGACAGTGAAGGGTGAATAAAGAACAGGAAATGTTTAAGCTAACATTGCCATGAAAAGCTTACACTGATCTACAACCTCAAATGTTCTAATGCCCATTACCATTTCATTATAGGAAGGTTGAAATTAAAAAATTCAAGTCACAGGGTCAGTAAAAGCAGAATATTTTTGGTATCTTTCTGACACTTCCTCTATCTCTCCAAAACAACAAATGCTTCCTAAGTAAAACAGTATTAAAGCATATTCTGTGTAACTTCCTGGTCGCATTTCAGAGGTGCTACAAGAACCACATAATACTACCTTTTGATATTCAGTCATCCAAAGATGCAAATCAAACCTCTTCTAAGGTCAAAGAAAGGGGTACAAGCAGTCACACTGGACTTGGATTAGATGGAAACAACAGACTCAGTGCAGCTGGGATAGATGACAAAGATGTTTTTTTGCAGTAGTACAGGTTTAAAGAAGAGCAGGTTGAAATAGAAGATGTGAAAATAAGCCTTATAGATGAGGTATAGAATTTATAAGGAGGAGGTCTTGACTGCATTTATGTAGGTAAGAGCTCATCACAGAAGATGACTTCAATCTCCCAGCACACCTTTGGGTCCTTGCTGAGCAACACATCTGCTTATGCTACCCCATCATATGTGCTTCAGGCCTGGTAGACCTATAGGGGTGGAGCTAAAGGAGAAAATATGCTTTAAGATTGTTTTGTTATAGCCTCTTAACAAATTAAACCCCTTCTTTTCCTCATAAACAAGCATTGTCCTGGAACCAAATCCTCCGAAGCCACTAAAATGAAACCCACCTCTCCTGTGATCATACCTGTCAGATGGTCACAATGAGGCAGTTTAGGAGAAATTTGAAAGCCTTTTAATGTTTGAGTCAATCAATCAGGTTTACACTCCAGGCTTCTGAGAAACCAGTAGCAGTACTTATACAGATTTAGCAGGACACAAGCTTCTTTGCATGCACCTCATGGTGGAGGACCGCCCTTACCTGTGGCAGCTTTCAAACTCCTGACATTTCTCATTTCAGTCCAGCAGATCTGTCAGGCAGATACGTTTTTATTTCTCACGGCTCTGACAGCTCCTCTGTCGCATTTGCTGTAGCTCTTGCACTAGGATGAAGCAGCAAGGCTGCCAGACCAACAGGCACCTCCAGGGGACACTTGGCTGCCCAGGGTGGGCTCAGGAATGATCAGGAGGACAAACCAACACAAAAAAAAAAAATAAATACATAGCATCAAAACAGACTTGGCTCTGACAGGAAGAGCAGTTTGGAGGAGAGGATGTAGCAGACCTTGGGTGTTTTGGTTTTTCTTGCTGTGGCTGACTTGCCTTCTAGAAAAGAACCCTGTCAGAAGTGAGCCAGTGTCCTTCTCAGTTTGCAGCCACCCAGAATTGTGTTTGTCCTCCCAGCTTTTCCACCCCTCTGTACCATTGAGACCTGGGTGTATATGTATGGCATGTTGTATGCTTGTATGCATGTATGTCTGTATGGTAAGCCAGCTATATGCATCTGCCAAAACTTTTGGCCACTAGTAACACTTAAAACCAGGTAATTATAAAATACTCTTAAGGATGCTACAGACTGGGTGTCATACCCATCCTTCACAAGGCACATCCCTTGTTAAGAAATACCTGAAATAAATAGAAAACTAAGCTGCTCTCTAGGCAGCCTTCATCATGAATGATCATAGGTCACAGAAATCCCCCCATTTGGAGTAGAAAACTAGGGAGGGCTCGGATCTGCTGTCCTTTATCTTTGCAGATTAGACTGTACAGGTTAACATCATGAACTGCGTACCTACATTTTAAAAAACTTCACTGTTTGCTTCACCAAACCACATTATAGGGGTTAATATTATAACAGCCTGAACATTTATTTCTTATAGGCTCCACCTCTTGTCCTTGAGGTCTAAATTAGCAAGGTTAACATTATGACAGCCTCAGTATATATTAATTACAGATTTCACTCCTTGTTTCTGCATATAACCAAACATATAGCCAAAGTCACAACAGTTTAAGATATGCCTTAAAAAGTCCCTCCCTTGCTCCCAGAGAGAAGATCGCTGGGGTTAACATTGCAATAATCTGAATACTTACTACACATTTCAGGCCTTGTCCTTGGAAAATACCTAACTGATACCATCTTAACAGTTTAAGTTATCCACTACATCTAAGCATACAAGCAAATGTTTAGCATAGTATGAGCAAAGATTAACACCACTAGTGATGATACTAATAGATTCATGAGTCCAGTAGCTGTAGGGGTACATCCAGATTCAAAATGGGTTGTAAAAAATGTTCACTTGATGCAGCGTGGGCATTTCCCCATTTGGAAAGTAAAGCAATGAATGCATCAAATGGCTTAGCTGTCCTGGAGCTAGCTCACATCCATTAGCAGCATTAACTGAGCTCTGAGCTGGCTTTTTCCTCTGCCCTTCTATTCCTTAGCTCACAGCTCTTGATCCTTAAAGGGCTTTTTGTCCCACTTCATCATGTATAAGGAAGAAGTTCTTTACTATGAGGGTGCTGAGGCACTGGAACAGGTTGCCCAAAAAAGTGGTGAATGCTACATCCCTGGCAATATCCAAGGCCAGATTGGATGGACCCTTAGGTGACATGGTCTAGTGTGAGGTGTCCCTTCCCGTGGCAGGGGTGTTGGAACTAGGTGATCTTAAAGTCCTTTCCAACCTAAACCATTCTAAGATTCTACAATATCCTGCTTCTTTTCTTCCAAGACAACTCATAGGCCATAGCAAGTATGGCTGTTGCATAGAGATTTTCCCTCCACATGACACTTCTTCCAAGATTAACTACACCAATGGACTCTAAGCATTATCTTCAGCTTGCTGATAATCTTACACATATTTTGAGGCACCCCGTAGCCTCCCACTCTCTAAACCTTGCCATTTGTGCCCAATGCTATTAGCAAAAAATACTCTAGAACAATATGAGACAATGACTGACAATGTTTTTAGTGACTGTCAAGGAGGAGGTAACTGACAGTAGGAGGTGAACTCCAGCAGGGACAAATTCAGCCCTTACAGGAGTCCCTCATAATCAGTAATGATAGATAGCTTCAGCTGGGCAGTGTTTCAATCAAAACTGTCAGACAAAAGTTTTTGAAAGTCGTAGCTGAGACATTAGGCCTGTCTTGCATTGCACAGAAAGTATGTGTAGACAGTGTATGAAGATGTCACATTTATTTTCACTGAACTGTGATAAGCAAATGGCAAATCATGCCCTTTTCAAAACTGTGGCTGTGTAGATCATAATTTATTCAATAAGCACATATTTTTAATGAGTTTCCTGTGCTATAAAAAATAGTACCGAGCACATCATTTTAATAGGGTTTGTAAATAGACCATTAGCACATTTCACCTTATTCACGAACACATTTCTACTAATGCTTTAGGGAGGGGCTTGAACCAAGAACTAAGGACCAAGAAGGCAGGTCGGCAGAAGCCTCATGTCATGGACGTGGTCACATCCTAACTAGCCTTTGCACACTGTTCCTAGACAATAGTAATGTGATGTAACTTATTTATTTTAAAGTATTATAGAGTTTTCTATCACAGAATAATTGTAGGGAAAATACTATAAATCAGTAGGAAGGTTTTGAGCTGCTATTTGCTGTAAACTAATTCATGTTTATTGTTTTTCTATTACACATATAATGAGGTAAAGGCACAGAAATTGCCAACATAGCTTTTATGACCACTCTCTGAATTACTAATGAATATCTTTTTAAATATATGCGTACATGAAACCTCAAAGCATAAAATAATACACTTAGAATTCCTTTTACTGGTTCACAGCCTGTTATCAGCAGAAGAAACAGCTTCTGCTAATTGCATTACCAAAATAGCTTCCCTGTTCTCAGATGACCTTTTGTTGATCATCCATTAGTATTTCAGTTCCCATGTGTTTTTACAGTGTAAAGTGCCAGAATATGCAGAAAGGGAGACTTGAAACCTCTGTTTGCAATTTCTTAGTGGCACCTTTCACAACCACAAAAGTTGGGCTTTGAGATATTTAAGTATTTATGAATACCAGCACCTTGATGACAGGCTTCACTATAGGGAGTTTAACAGTATGGCTATCTAAGGTATCCTTTAAGAACTCAGAACATCAAAAATACCAAAAATATCAGGACAAAAATTATTTGCAGTTAATAGGGGACATAAGCAACACAAAATGTATCTATAAATACATCAAATGTAAAAGGATAATGGAGGAAAGTTTGTGCCTGTTACCAAAAGGAAAATGGAACCAGTAACTCAGAGAATGATGAAAAGTTCAATGAAGACTCTGTTTTAGTGCTCTCAGAAATAAAGATCATGATCTGATACTTAAGATGATTGATGAGAACAACTGGATTTATGTGAATTAGGAAATAAAAATTAAAAAATATATATAAAGTGGTGGGATTGTATATAACCCACCCTGTCATGGTTCAGGAATTTGGAGAGGAAATCTTTCTATCAGTTTTTATGTCTGTGAAACCAAGAATGGGGACATTTCAGAAGCCCACAGAGGGAAAAATGCAATACCTATCTTTAAAAGGCACAACTAGCAGCAATTTATGAACCTGCCATTCTCATTTAAATACCTAGAAAGCATTACAGCAAACCAGTAAATAATCAATATATCCACATATGGAGAACAAAAAATAATAATGAAGTGAAAAGGAACTGCCAACGTAAACTTGCCGAGAATAAAATTGTGTTGCATTAATCCAATCTGGCCTAATGGACAAAGCACAAGCAATAGATCAAGCACATCTGGATTTCAGTGAGTCGTTTGGTATTGTCCTATATTCCATTGTGCTGAAATACGAATAAAGTCACAAAGAAATGCACTATAGATGCAGGTGCTCTGTTATGCCAGGAAGGGCTCAAACAAAAATAAGATTTCTAACCAAAGCATTTGCAACCTATAGTAGCTGCTTGTAGCTGGAAGATTAAAAGAGGACATAATCAGAATATTGGTAATGTTGCATAGCACGCACTGCAGATGGCATTTGCTTTCAGTACAGAATAAATAAATCCATACCTACTACACATAAAAGCTCCAGATAACCAGTGTCACCAAAAGTATAGGTCACTGGATGGTTGTCTGCTACATGTAATGCTAAATAATAAAGAGCCTCCACCAACCCATTCTCCAAATGCTGGTTGAATACAATCAGAAATCAGAAGGATACAGGTGACTTAAGATCAAGGTGGTTCTAACAATGATGAGGCTAACGAAGAGGCAGGATAGAGGATGGAGATATGTTCCTGCAGTTAGCTATGGGCTCAGAAAGTTGAGATTTTGGAAGGATGAACTTGGAGGATCAGAATTTTTATGTTTTTACCCAATTTCTGTAAATACTGTCCTTTGCTCAAGTTATGAAGGACTGGAGGATTAGAAATATGTGCTGTTGACATTTTAGTTTGTGCTCATTAGTCCAGTTTAGGTTGCCTGTCTTCCAAGTTTCTCAGTGCCACTTGCCTGTTTTATTCAGTTAACTTGTCCTGCATGACGACCCTGTTACACGTTTTCCAGTACAGTGAAAGTCTCCTCTGTTACTGTCTTTATAAAAATATGGTATTCTCTTTGCTCTTGATTCTTAAGTACTACAGTGCTTAATTAAAAGTAAGTATACAAAATATGACCAGCATTTTTCAGTTATTCTGCATCCAACAGCCAAATGTCTATATGCATATTAAGCACTGACACTTACAAATCTAGTAACCAGAGCACAAATGAGAATTACAAATGTGCCCTCATTTTACTTCCAAGTTACCAGCTGAATCAGACAAATGTCTTAATGAAAAATACGTCTGAAAATCTTCCAGTCAACCCAAATATAAACAGTGATATTTTAAAGACCTGGAAAAAGACAAACAGGATTTCTGTCACCCAGCCCAGAGAATTATATATACAGCTCTGGGAAGCCAGTCTTGCATTTGAATACCTCAGCATTCATTATCTGAGTACACAACAATAAAGCCACAGTTAACGTTTTAACAGTACTGAGTGTATGCTGCATGCTTCACTTCCATATGGTTTCAGTAACATTTAAATACACATCTGATATTTATGCCTTTCCTTACAGGAAGCTATATTTAATAGCTTCCTCTAATACCCAAGCTTTTTGACCTGTAGAATATTTATAGTACAGCACTTGGCTTTCAGACTGTTGTCTTGGACCCAAATTGGCTCAGTGCAGCCTGATTGCAGGCAGGTCGTGGCTTACATGATGACCATCATCTTTGCCAAACTGCAGACCTATTAAAATCAAGGTCTCTCACAAAATTGGTAACATTTCTCTCTTCTGTGACTTGCTTGCAGTAAGAGAACGTAGCACAGAGACATGGATACGTGGGTGAATCCAGTGAGAAGTTGAGAAGGGCAAAGTGCTTGCAAACACTGATCTTGCTCCTCAAGCTCTCGAAGTGCAAACTAAAGCTGCAAACTAAATGTGTGCTGTGAGAGTCGTAACATTTGGGAAAAAATATGGTGTTGTTTGGAGAAGAAGCACCATTGAATTCCACCCAATTCTTGCTTTACAGGAGAGGGTGTAAAATGTTGAGGGACACGCCACAGAGCGAGCAGCTTAACAATGAGCAACATGAGATTCACAAGGTACATTTGTCCTTTAGGAGACTATGGCTATCAATACCCAAAGATAAGAAGAGAAAGTAATGCTGAACCTACCCAAAGAATTAAAAAAGACTTGCTACATCTTGGTTCTAGTGAATAAAGGCTGGCAAATGTTCTTTTCGGTTAAAATGTTGGTTACAATGTATGCTGTTGGATTATCCCCTCTGTTTCACTCACTTCAAATTTGTCTGCAGAGTCTATAGCAGTTTAGTCTGTGAGACCCTCTGCAAGCATGTATGAGAAAGCAACCCAGGGAATTGTAAGCCTGTTCAAAGCCATGCTTTTTAGGACAGTAATGAAAGCAGCGTCAGCTTTTCTTATTGTGTCTTTTCCAGCAATGAGCTAGGTACAGAAATCTCATATAGCCTTTTTCTCTTTCTCTGCACAGAAATGGTTTCCATCACAAATGAAAACACTACGGAACTTTACAACATCATGGCAACTCAGGAGCTAGCAGTCAGTCCAACAAATTGCAACAATAATTCAGGAGTTCATCAGCTGAATGAATACAAATGTATAAATTCATACGTATGGCAATGGCTACAGGATTTTCAGCCTGGCTTCCTCTGGTTTATATTTATTCTTGGAGCATTGGAAAATTCCTTTGTCCTCATCGTCCTGTGTTTCCACAAGAGTCCCTGCACAGTGGCTGAAATTTACCTAGCAAACATGGCACTTGCTGACTTAATGTTGGTCTGTGCTTTACCTTTCTGGGCCATTAATATTTCTAATGGGTTTCAATGGCCTTTTGGCCTGTTCCTCTGTAAAGCTGTCAATGTAATGAGTAACATGAACTTTTACTCTAGCATTTATTTCTTGACACTTGTGAGCATCGACCGCTACCTAGCCTTGGTGAAAACCATGTCTCTTGGACGGATGCGACGAACTGCCTGCGCCAAATGGAATAGCTTTGTCATCTGGACATGTGCATTGCTCATATGTTCACCTACAATGGTGTTCCGAAATTTACACTATTATGCAGAATACAACATCACAGCCTGCACTCTTGTTTACCCAGCCAGCTACTGGGAGCCTGCAACCAACTGCTTGTTGAATATAGTGGGCTTTGTGATCCCACTCTGTGTAATTACCTACTGTACAACGCAAATCATCAAAGCCTTGCGAAGTAATGAGCTACAAAAATTAAGCTAGTCCAGACAGAGAGGAAAGCCACCATGCTGGTCCTTGCTGTGCTTTTGCTTTTCATCATTTGCTGGCTTCCATTCCAAATCAGCACGTTCATTGACACAATTCGTTACCTTGCACCCACTCTTAAATGCCTGGAAGAAATCAATGACATAGTGACCCAGATAGGTACATACTGTGCCTTTTGTAACAGCTGCCTGAACCCGATCTTGTATGTAGTTGTAGGGAAACACTTCCAGAAGAAAGCTGTGGAATTCTACAAGGACTTGTTTCCAAAGAGGTGCAGAAAATCACAGTCTGTGCAGATGGAAAACTCCCTGGACACTTTAAGAACTTCCATTTCAAATGAATATCCAAGGAAAAAGTCTGTTTTCCCATCACCATGATAACACAATCTGTTCATTACAGAAAAAAAAAAAGCCTAACTTATGAGTCTCCGCTAATATCCATCTACTACTAGTCAACAAAGTAATTGTGGTAGTATTCATCATTTGTGAGAAAGCAAGGGTTTGATCTTGATGGAAACTCCATACAGGGACCTGCTTCTAATACTACTGAATACTTTTCATTATCAAATCCTTCTTTGTAGCATACTCACATATTCATGGCTGACTAATAGTTGATGCATTTAATGTTTGCATTTCTAAGGTGTACATACATGTACAGACAGTTGCCTGAATAGAGGCCCCAGTCCTGCCAGGATTGTGCAACTCCTTATGGTACCTATACAGTTTGTTGGACTAGACTTTTGACAGAAGGGGCTTGTAGTTGAGTAAGTTCTGGTAAATGAATCCTGTAGGATTATTATTCAAATGGGGTTTTAGGTGCAGCCATTTTTTTTCTGTGTTCAGTCATCCAAAGCTATTTCAATTATTAGATCAACAAGCTGTGCCTTTTTGCAACTGCTCTGCCCCTCCTAGTTGCAGGTTTACATCAGCTTGTATGTATGGAAAGTAGCTCTAAAAAACAGGCAAAGCAGTACTGGAAGGAAGGCTGTAGCCAGCTGCATGAAGCTAGCTGAGGTTTTTTTGTAGCAGGAGACTGGTTTACCCCTTCTGCACTGGGTAAAGGCATACACTTACTCCTTTTGAATGACTGAATATTATTTATCCATACCTACACTTCAGCTCAGAGACTTAATTTTCAATATTTACAAAGGATAATTAATATTTGTAATGTTATTAAATAGAAACATAAAAGTTCAGCTTTTATATTTCAGTTCAGTTCAGCAGTTCAACTGAGAACATGAAGGAGAACATTGCCTAACAGCCTTAGAAATCTAACTAAAGCTAACAGGAGTCTAGAAAGTTCAGAATATTCAGGAACGGCCTTTTCAGCGTCTAACATACCTACATTTTATTTCTAGAGTTAATCTGAGAGTTATTAATATGAGGTATCTTTTCCCTAACTGGACTCAATTAACTAAAGGGGGGAGAATTCAGGCTGGACATGAGGAAAAAATTGTTTACAATGAGGGTGGTAAAATACCAGAACAGGTTGCTCAAAGAGGTGGTGGATGTGCCATCTCTGGAGGCATTATATTCTTTGGACCTTGAATGGCACTATAAAGTTTCATTTAGGATGAGAAATTTGTATTAAACCTTCAAATAATTAACCCCAAAAGTGCTCTAAAAGTGTGTGGATGTACTGTAAAAACTATAGGATTTAGATCACCTCAGATGACTTACAGACAATTTCTACAGGTTTTCTTTAACAATCCAATATAATCGTGTCACAAATATTTCTATTGTTCATTCCTTATACTGTCCAAGACACCTATGAGGAAACACTTCAAGGCTTTCTCTTATTTCCACAGTTGTCAATACTGTCTCACTCACGAGCATGCTGTTCACACAGTCATTAAATAAAAGGAAGCCCATACAGAGATTATTCAGGCAATAGAGGAGATTTTTGAGTATTTGGTACTGAGAAATAAAATATAAAAATGTTGTTATATTAATATGACATTAATTTAAATCATGTAAATATATAGATATTATTTTGCTATGCAGTAAGCATGTATAACAGAAAATAAACTAAGAAAGAATATTTGCTGGCATTTTCTTCTCTAGCCCTTATCCTGTTAGTCAGGAATGACTTGTCAGAAGTGCAACTGTTGCAGGTACTTTCTTTCACTTTCCATTTTACCAAAGGAAAATGAGCTAAAACCACAAAATTCTAGCTGCTTTAAAGCTTTGGGTCAGCTTTCTTTTCAGGGCTCATTACTGGGTGGTGCTGACCACTGTCGGACCCTTTGGAAACTAAAATATGAATTAAGGCAGCTAAGGATACCAAAATCTTTTCAGTAGTTTTTCTCTGTCCGTGAAACCGCAGATACTACTTTCCTTTGTGAGGACCTAGGGTACACAAGAGCTTACGGGTGCTGTTTGAAGGATGGACCTTCAGCCTAAAGCTTTTACTCCTCCCTCAAAGCACACAGACACCAGCAGCAATGGAAAGCCCCTGCACCAGCTTCTGCAGACTGCACAATGTCAGCTCACAGACCTTTGTGTTCTTGCCCACTTTCCAGGGCAGTCACACATTATGCAGTACTTGCATGTACCACTTGTGCCAATAACCAAACTCCTCAAACGATAAAGTGCTATGTCTAAGTCTTACATACTGGCAGTTTACAGTCACAGTCAGGTGCCTGGCTCCGTCCTCACAGAAACAAGTCAAAGTTATAGACAGATAGGAACAGCCTCACGCTCGCAGGCCCTTGTTCTCATGGGGGACTTCAGCCACCCCAATATCCATTGGAGTGACGGTACGGCCCGGCCCAAGCAATCCAGGAGGTTCCTCGATTGTGTGGAAGACAACTTCCTTCTGCAAGTAACAGAGGAGCTGGCAAGGAGAGGTGCCATGCTTGACCTTGTGCTCACCATCAGGGAAGGGCTCATTGGAAATGTGATGCTCCAGGGCAGCCTTGAATGCAACGATCATGAGATGGTCAAATTCGAGATCCTCAGGCCACTGAGAAGAGCGTGCAGCAAGTTCACTGCCCTGGACTTCAAAAGAGCAGACTTTGGCCTCTTCAGGAACCTGCTCAGTAAGGTTCCATGGGATATAGCCCTAGAGGTCAGGGGGGCCCAAGGCTGTTGGTTGACATTCAAGGGTCACCTGCTACAAGCTCAGGAGTGTTGCATCCCAAGTAGAAGAAAGTGCAGTAGGAGAGCCAGGAGACCTCCTTGGATGGATAAGGAGCTGGTGAGGAAAATTCGAAGGGAAAAAGAGGCTTATAAAAGGTGAAAGCAAGGACAGGCAGCCTGGGAAGAGTACAGGGATGTCATTCGGGAAGCTAGGGACCAGGTTAGGAAAGCTAAGGCCCAGTTAGAATTAAACTTGGCTGGGGATGTTAAAGATAACAGGAAGGGATTCTATAGGTACACAGTGAATAAAAGACAGACTAGGGACAACGTGGGCCCCCTCCCAAAGCTCTCAGGAGAACTGGCTACCCTGGATTTGGAGAAGGCTGAGATTCTCAATGACTTCTTTGCCGCGGTCTTCACTGGCAAATGCTCTGACCACACCACCCAAGTCTTGGAAGGCAGACGCAGGGACTGTGAGAATGATAACCCTAGGCCCACTAGAGGAGAGGATCTGGTTTGAGACCATCTTAAGAACCTGAATGTACACAAGTCCATGGGACCTGATGAAATCCATCCACGGGTCCTGAAGGAGCTGGCAAATGAAGTTGCTAAACCACTGTCCATCGTATTTGGAAAGTTGTGGCAGTCAGGTGAAGTTCCCGATGTCTGGAAATAGGGAAATATAACCCCCATTTTCAAGAAGGGGAAAATGAATGACCTGGGGAATTACAGAGCAGTCAGTCTCACCTCCATGCCTGGCAAAATCTTGGAGCAGATTTTTCTGGAAGGTATGCTCATGGCTTGACTTCGCGAATGAAGATTTGGGAAGTGCCGATGACTAAAAAGGCCAATGTGAGATAGGCAAATCCGGCTGCAAAAAGCACAGCAAAAGGTCTCCTTGGGTGGTATAGGCGGGGTGCAATTCTTTCTATGTTGTCTTATCTCCTCAAGACTAGTTCTGCGTGAGTTCTCAAAGGAGTCAACAGCATTATGTATGGTGTGTCTCCAAGGCTCCCGACTGGAGACCAAGGTGGACCACTGATGGTAGTCAATATGGCCAAGACTCAGGTATTGTTTCAGGGAGTCCTTATATCTCTTCTTTGGGGCAAATCTCTTGCGGCAGCTGAAGGCAATTTCACCGTAAAACACCATCTTAGGGAAGCAGTGATCCTTCATCCTAGAGACGTGCCCTGCCCAGCACAGCTGCAATTTCATCAATATGGCCTTGATACTGGTGACCCCTACCTGTTTGAGAACAGTAACATTTGACACATAGTCAGTCCAATGGATGTTTAGAATTATACAGAGGCAGTGCTGATGAAAGCGTTCGAGGAGTCGAAGGTGATGGCGGTAGATGACCCATGATTTAGACCCATATAAAAGAGTAGACAGTACAAGGCACATGAAAAATAACCAGGTGCTTGGTGACAGCCAGCATGGCTTCACTAAGGGGAAATCCTGCCTGACCAATTTTGTGGCCTTCTATGATGGGGCTACGGAACTGATGGACAGGGGTAGAGCAGTTGATGTCATCTGCCTGGACTTGTGCAAAGCGTTCGACACTGTCCCACATGACACCCTTGTATCTAAATTGGAGAGACATTAATTTGATAGGTGGACCATTCAGTGGATAAAGAACTGGCTGGATGGCCGCATGCAAAGAGTTGTGGTCAATGGCTCAGTGTCCAACTGGAGACCAGTAACGAGTGGTGTCCCTCAGGGATTGGTCTTGTTCTACATCTTTGTCGGTGACATGCCCAGTGGGATTGAGTGCGCCCTCAGCAAGTTTGCCGATGACACCAAGCTGTGTGGTTTGGTTGATACGCATAAAAAGGACATGGAACTGTTGGAACAAGCCCAGAGGAGGGCCACGAGGATGATCAAGGGACTGCAGCACCTCCCGTATGAAGATAGGCTGAGGAAGTTGGGGCTGTTCAGCCTGGAGAAGAGAAGGCTGCCAGGAGACCTCATAGCAGCCTTCCAGTATCTGAAGGGGGCCCACAGGGATGCTGGGGAGGGACTCTTCATTAGGGACTGTAGTGATAGGACAAAGGGTAATGGGTTAAAACTTAAACAGGGGAAGTTTAGATTGAATATAAGGAAGAAGTTCTTTACTGAGGGTGGTGAGGCACTGGAATGGGTTGTCCAGGGAAGTGGTGAATGCTCCATCCCTGGCAGTGTTCAAGGCCAGTTTGGACAGAGCCTTGGGCAGCATGGTTAGTGGGAGGTGTCCCTGCCCATGGCAGGGGGATTGGAACTAGATGATCTTAAGGTGCTTTCCAACCCTAACTATTCTATGATTCTATGAGAAGGGTTCTTGGTAAAATGAAGGGAGACTTTCTCCTGAGCATCGCAGAGCTGCAGATGTCAAACTGTAATCACACCACCTTTTTATTCCTCTTTACCCCTCCCTTTTTCCCTTTTACCCAAGGCTGCCACTTCTTTCATAGATGCTTTGGCCTTGCAAATCTTGGACTCTGCATTCAGTCAGATGGAGGTGGCTAGGGACCACTGCCTGAGGAGCCATCTCCAGAGAAACAGCAAGGATATCAAGACAGTTGATATTTCTGGCCTGCAAGTAGGTACTGGCAGGCATAATTCTCATCTTTTCACTGTCTGGTTTTTTTTTTTAGGTTGATTATTGGCCTCACTTGAAATGCAAAATTAATGGTCTTAATAGCTTTTAGCAAAAACAGCTGGCTTTTCTTGTGGATTGGACAAGGTTGCTCTTTTCTAGGAAGGGTTTATGTGGAGAAGTCAGGATCTCAGTTCAGGTCTTCCAAATCTCCAAACAGTACTTTGGCCATTGAATTGTCCTTTGACTCCAGTCTTCCGTCAGTACATTGTGGGGTTTCATCCTAAATTGGCTCCATCTGTATTGTGCTGTTTCAGCCACTACAAACTGTAGTTAGTAGGGCTTGATTATTTTACTGCAGTACGATGCTACCAGAATCACTTTTTAAGAACTGTAAATCACTGCATGAGAGTTTAAGCTCTCTGTAGTAATCACTGTCTATAGTATAGGTGATTGAGTAAAGAAATCCAGGCAAGCTGAATGAAGAATTTTACAGCACAAGGTCACATCAATAACATTTCTCCTGTTCCAAAATAGATGAACAGCAACAACAGATAACTGTGTTGATTTGCAAAGCATTTCAATAAAGAAAATCAAACTCATAAATCATACTGTTCCAAAAAATTAATTAGTTCTGATCATTAAATTCTCCAGCTATGTTAAGAGAAAGATTTTTAATGACTGAACTGTTGGACCAAGAGCCATAACTCTGGAGACCTTTTTGATTTCTGCCATTTGTCTACCACATAATTTGTGCAGTAATTGAGAAGTCTCACCCCTGCGTTCATCAAGATACCTGTTTAATCTTTCTGATCATAGCAGCCCAGTTAGCATTTGTAAATTCCTATGCAGCTCTAGAGAATGCGTACTTTTTGCAGGAAAGTTAACGTAGACATAGTGGCTGAATATCATAACATAAACTAATGTGCTGTGAGTATCCCAAGTAGAAGTCACCAATAGACAATTATGTTTTAATTACGTATACACTGCAAAAAACTTTGAACTGTTGACTCCTATATAAGTTGTTTTTAACTAACCCTTCAAATTCCTTTGATTTGTGGTCCATTACATCTAAACTGTAAAATGTTAACGAATTATTATTTCTTTCTACAGGTTTAAATGAAGACCCTAGTTGCAAAGAAATAATAAGTTAAATCCCTTTTTGTATAAAGTTACAGCTTCTTATGTTGGAGTTGTTCTAAGTTGTTTAGGGGCTGGAGCTACAGCAGTGCCTACCCCTTTCATTGTTTGCACCAAATACATAGACTCCCAATTCTGAATCTCCCTCCACTACTAAATAAAGTTCTAAAGATGACAATGAAAAACAACTGAAAATAAGAAAATAAGTTTACAAAGAGAAGCTGGATTTGCAAATCAATATTTTGATCCCATTTTGAAGTGATGAGTTTTGTAAGACTGAGATGCAGCTGCAGTTTTCATTCAGAGATCTGAGTAAATGTGGATGTTGGCAGCTCCTAGAGACTGATGTCCAAACAAGGATGATTTCCAGACTCTTTGTTATTGCTCAAATGTCCTTCTTTATGGAAAAAATAATTTAAACTCAGAAATGCGCTGGCGTTAGCAAAGAGGAAGTTTTGGAAAGTGTTTGATGAAGATCTCCTGTTGCATTGCACTTACCTTAATGAGTCAGCATGGGATGTGCTGTTTCAAGACTAATCTCCTATAGGCTATTAGGGTTCCATAGACAACATCTAATTCAAAAGATATCTTTCAGGTCTTCACCAAAATAAAAGTTTGGATCAAGATGTTAAAAAATATCATTTTGACAAAAATAAAGCAGATAGCTTCATTTGAGAGGTGTTTTTTTATAATATTACAGTTGTTTAATAAAATAAGTAAATGCTTAAGTAGGATGCTGTTTACAAAAAAAAAAATTTACACATTTCAAGTTTTAAAATTAAATGCTGAATTCTTTAGAGTTTTCTCCAGTGTGCTGGTGTTAAACAGAACAGGTTTTTTCAATTTGTCAGTTTTACCAGTGTTTGCATAACTCTTTGTATCTTTTTAACAAATAAGAAGTTAGAATAAAACTATTTATCATGATGATAGGGGAATTCATATTAAGATATCACTGTGCAGCCTCACATGGCTTTTCATTTTAACTCACTTACCAAACAAGAAAAGACACAGTTGAATAAGAATTCAGAGATGGTGCATGTGTTCAGTAGGTAGCCAATAGGAAGAATGTTTTCATATGAGCAAATGACATTCCATTCCCTTGTTAATTTGTCACTATTATTTTAAAAGAAGTTGAAAACCCCACTGTTCACACAAATATACTGGAGAGATTAGTATTGAAAATGAGATGCATCAGATGTGATTTTTTTTTTTAAATTGCTCTAATCAGAAGACAATCAAAATTAAAAAAAGGTAAGAATAATTTATAAACAACCAGCCTTAGCCTACAAGATCTCAGCAGGGAATCAGATAAAAAGATTATTTATGGGTGCAAGCCTGAGAAAATACAGCAGTTAACATGTGCTACTGAGAAGTGATGTTCACAGAGATGCATGCCCTAGACACCTACCGTGGGGTGCAAAAGACATTGCTTTTCAGAAACAGTGGAAACAGGATGTAGTGGATCCATGTTTCAGTGGCCCTTCCCATATACCTGTTGTGCTCTAACCCCAGCTCCTTGGCATGGTGCTCCCCCATGCTGGAAGAGAAAGCAGCTTCCACCACAACAAAAACCTAGTTCAAAGTTTGTCTTTGGGTGCATTGGCACTGAGAGAGCTGTTCATGAGATTGTTTTTATTACAGACATAGTTAATCATACAAAGGAACTTTTATTTGACAAGGACCTGTACTTGAGAACCTTATTTCGTGGTCACAGGAGAACAAGCATCGCAGTATATGGCTTTTAAGATTTCACAATGAGAATGGTATTTCACATGCCTTGAAAATTACTACAGCCAACATTTGGAAAAGTGAAAAAAAAAATACATCCTGGGGCTCTCTTCCAAAATGTAACATCACACACACTGTACATGGCCAACAAACCACACAGAGAACACTCAGTCGTGCCTCAGGATGGATCTTTGAATTCTCTCAGTAATCTCTCTACTGTTCTTTATCAACTGTTCCTGAATTTAAAACTTTACCTAAATCACCAGGAAGCACAAGGATTAGGTGTGCCTATCTGGTGTTTATCTTACCTTTATTACAATCATTTCATATCCTTTTTATGTATAAAAAATATCTTTCATGCTCTCAGTTCTGATCTGTGCAGTCTACTAAGAGTTTCCCTTTCTTTTTCACCATGAAACTAACTCTGGGAGTCATGATTAGTTCTCTTTATACATAAAAACATGTCTATTTTATAAAATTTCTTTCCAGCCAAAATTGCTGAGCTGTTTATGGGATTTTCACTTTCAATGTAATCTACATTCAAGATTGTTCCCTAAGCTCAAATTGTATTTATTTAGTGTTTCCAGAACACATGATCCTAACTGGTTAATATATATTAATAGTAATAACGGTCATAGATTCACTGTATATTGAAATTAAGAAGAAATGTGTTCAAAGCAGTAAAAATACATCATTATTTGAATAAAAGGTGACTGAAATGTGTTAAGTACATAAATTAGGAATTGCTCATGTGGTTAATTGCCCATTAGCACTACATTCTTAAAAATACCTACAGAAAAAAATTCCCTTTGAAGAGGAAATGAAATTATACAGCTGAATATGAATTGTGTTTCCTGCCAAGAGGACATCTGGACCTCCAAGTTTATAAAAGGCTTGTGGTAGTGCTCAGACATTAGCTAGCAGGCTCTGGAGAAACTTTTCTATGACTAACTCTACAGACACTTCATGTACAATTGCTAGCTGACGAGGAGGTCATAGTTAGCTGCAGTTAAAATCTGAAAGTTGCACTGGAAAGTAAATGTTCCTGAGGTTTTTTAGTTTAGCTCATCATGAATGAATCCATGGCTCCAGCCCAGAGATCATAAGCAAGGAAAATAAACACTTTTTTTTCCTCTGTATTTAGTAAAAGCAATGATTCTGTTTACAAAAGGAAATATTTAACTGTTACGTATCTTCTCCATTATTTTTTACATAGAACATTACAGATTTTCTTCCATTACTCTTATATCTTAGCCAAAAACCTGCTACAAAAGGGTTAGATTCCTGCTGTCTTTTTAGTTTTATATCCTCTCAAGTTATCTTAGTTTGCACGAGACTATCAGTGAAAGAGATAACATTCAGACTGTTGTGAGGGAAGATGTCCAAAGCCAGAGAGCTGTGTTGAGTTGTAGCCCAATTCCCTGACAAGACTGCCAGCTTGAGTGAGTTTATGAACTCAGATAAAACTGCTGCTCTCCTAATTCCACAATGATAGAAAATGTTCTGTGCATTAAGTACCAAATTGTGTGATGTGGAATATTAGCACTTAACCAATACCCAGAGGCATCACAGACAGAAATATTGCAAGTGGCTGAGGTATAGACATCACTGATGTTGTACGTATATGTAAGAGATGAATGATGCTTTCCTCAGAAACTCCATCCTTAGTTATCTTCTGGGTGTAAAAATACAGAAACTTAAAGAGCAGAGTGAAATAGCTGGAACAGAAAATTAACATTCAGGATGACTGATTGCAAAATACTGATTTATTTTTTTTTTAATGCATTCTTCTTTATGACTGACATGCTCCACTTAAACATTAAGTACTGAAATGTTTGATATAATCATAGACTCAGCAATGTCTTGTCTACCATAATGACTCCGAGACTGACTCCCTGCAAAAAACAAGATGCAGGCAGTATTATCAAGCACACCACCACCACTAGAATAGTCACCAGAGGAGGCAGCTCTGGCAACCCAGCAGATTTTCAATGGAAAACAACATTTTACCTATGTTCTCATTCCTGCACTACCTCACACAGACTTACCAGAGAGAAATAAAGGCACTACTAATGCTACAAAAGACTAAATGCTTTGGAGGCTGGGGCTGCCTCCCTCCACCTGCGCTCAAATGAAATTTTGAACTGGAGAGGAGTGTTGTGAATTTGGACCTGTAGAAACCCTCTCTCCAGCCAAGATCTTCAGCATAAGATCTTGGAGGAGTCAATGCTTTATTATTATAATTGCTGACATTTGAGGGCAATAAGCCGTCTAATCTAACAACAATACTGTTAACCCAAAGTTCAGGATAGGAGAAACTGAGAGGGAGCAAAAGAATGAAAAGTTAAACAAATGAGTGATTCACACAGCGAGTAGGTAGCATTCCTGGTGCTGGGGAAGTGGGCATCATCCTGCTAAATTTATACATAATATGGAAAATAAGAGTAAGAGAAAGGGCAGGGAAGGGTGCACAGCTAGCTTTATGTCACCAGCATGATTCCTACTACTCTCAGGGAGCTGGAATTTGGCTATCTGTTTCTGCCATCAGTCTAGAGGAGACACAGAACTACTTACACTAAATTGGCACTTTCATTCTTTCGTGTCACTTTAAACAATGGCAGCAAAGAGAGGAAATTCCATAGAATTTAGAGGAAGTTCAAAGCTTGCCAATATGCAAACATTTCTCACCGTTGCACATACAAAGCATGGATTGATCTAGCCTGTAATGATCAATGGGCACTTCCAGAAGTTAAATGTTTGTTATACCATTGATGGAAGACTTTTAAATGTTATGTTTCTTTTTTGAGGTCCGTTCCTCTCATTTCAAAGACATCTCCCATTCACTTCAGAATTTTTTTTAAAATGCCTGAAACTTCTCTACTGAGTGTTTCCTCCTCAAACCAGAGTGAAACCAAGAGCAACTCAACTATTTGCCTGGACTTGAATGGCTTGTGGGAAATAGTGTAGTATATAGTACCCAAATATATTGAGACTGTTATTGGAATTCTTGGAAATGCATTTGTTCTATTCACTTATTCACTGCACAAGGGTTCCCTGAAGATAGCTGAAACCTAATTTATGAACCTAGCTGCTGCTGATCCTATCTTCCCCACATGTCTCCCTTTCTGGGCAGAGAATATCAGGAATGAATTTAAGTGGCCATTTGGCAGTTTCCTTTGCTGCAGCACCAACACATCCATCAGCCTGAACATGTACCCCAGCATCTACTTGCTGGTGGCAGTCAGCGTGGATCGCTATTTGACTTTTGTTCACACCTTGGACAACAGCGTGATATGGAGAAAAACTACAGCCAAAGGGATCTGCTTGCCTGCCTGGTTCTTTGACAGCCTTCTCAGCATCCCAACCTTTATGTTTCAGACTGTGAAACACTTTCCCCTGTGGAATATTTCAGCATGCACTTTAGACTTCCCTGCCCCATTGTGGGTAACAACTGAAAGGCTGATAGTCAACATCGTGGGGTCTTTGTTGCCATCTACAGCCGTTATCTTCTTTAATTTCTCTACCATACACTTCCTAAAAAAAAAGGCAAGGGAACACAGAGCACTCAGAACAAAGAGCTGCAAGGAGAGCAAAGGCTACCAGGCTGATCTTCACAGTGGTATTAATGTTTCTTCTGTGCTGGACTCCTAACCATTTTTTTGTATTCCTTGATATATTATACCAGACAGAAGTGATCAAAGGGTGCTTCTGAGGGGAACTGCTCAACTTTGGTGAGCAGTTTGGTTACACTCTGGCTATCACCAACAGCTGCATTAACCCTGTGATTTATGTCTTTGCTGGGAAATACTTCAGGCATAAGGCTTCAAAAGTTTTTTCACAGTTTATTCCTTGTGGATTTCCTTTGAGCTGAGTATCATTCAAAGAAGTCCTCACATTTCAACATGTTTCCAATCAGAAGTAATTTAACCTAATGGTTGTCAGTTTCATTTTCATTTTGCTATTACAACTTATTTCAAGTGGCATTAAAAATTATTATGAATTGCACTGGTCTGGCATTTACAGAATAAGGTAATTATTTATTAAAGTAAATCACTTGGCTTCTTATTTGTCCTCAATTTGCTTTTCTTTTTCTATGGTATCCATCCAAATGTATAACATTATATGATTGGAATTTTATACCAAATGATCTGTCATCAGTTTTCAGTGACCTGAAAAAAAACTCTTTGACAGATATCAGAACTCTCATTTCTTTACAGAAAGCCATAAGCTGGCTAAACATTTTACTGCATTGATCTGTGATGACAAATATGATCCCACCACTAAAGTTATACATAAAATTATAGTGTGCATTAAATAGAAAATATGAGTTTAACCTTCAGCTGATAGCTGCATTTGAGCAATTATAGAATAGCTCCAATTATTTTTAATGATTTTTTAAGAGGTTTACACTTTCAAAGTAGCATATGGAAAATTTGAACAATTTTGTGCTTTTCAAATACATTCAGTACATAAATATTGTACAAGACAATGTACCACAAAGAAAGTGTAGATAAGCTGCAAAAAAAGGAAAGCAACCCAGCATCCTCTTTAAAATCTGACTTTTTCTTGATCCAGAAAATGTTACACAATTACTCATGAAATACCTAAAGATTCTTTCTATCTTTTATATGTGGAAATACCAGTGGTGGCCATTAATACTGTATTATTTTGGAATATCTCCCATCTGAGGCAAATCCTTGGCTATATATTTATATTTTTATGAAACAAAATGAATAAACTGCATAACATCTGATTTTAGACCACCCTCTTGTTCTTTCCTATATTTATTTTGTCTCTTTCCACATTCCTTTGGGGAAGAGAAAAACTGTAATTAAAAATCAGCATATAAACTCTGGTGGCAGCAGTAGTAAAAATAATAATGACATAAAAAGAATACACCAGACAGGAGATAAGAAAAGGAAACTTCTTTTCCATCATGGCCACAGCTGCAGAGTAGACTCAAAACAACTAAGATATCTATTCCCATAACTCTAAAGGTATGTGTACATACAGACATGGAAGAAAACAGGAGATATACTTGTAGTGCAGCCTATTTAGCCAGAAATATGTTGAGTGCAGAAAGGGGCATAAAAGCACATCATTTGTATAACAGTTTATTTAATTTGTTATTATAATGCCTGTTTGATCTTGTACTCGTTGTAACAGTGCAGCATTTTCCGCAGTTCTTTTTAGGGTCACCATTTGAATATGGAATTCATCTCTTATTAATCATAGAAATCTGTCCACTCATCTTAACTGCAATAATTTTAGTGTTAATTTTTAATGATTCCCCCAAACTTTTTGAATCCAAACAGTGGAAGACTTCTGAAGAGTTAAAGGTCTATCTTCCTGCAGTAATGGTTTAAGAATTAAGGGTGGATTAAGGGATGAGGGAGGAAGAATCATTCAGAGGTTTAATAGTTTCACTCCTTTAGGCTTTTTTTAAAATAAATGTCAGGGTTAGACATTAGCAATAACAACAGAATGGGAAGTCCACTGATTCATCCAAGATCAAAAAACTTCATTCCAGTCTATTGTAAACTGTTGCACACTGCTTTTATTTAGCACATCCCCTTTTGAATCCTTCAAAAAATTCTGAGCAGAGATATTTTCTGGGAAGAAAAGAAAAAAAAGCTGAAATAATGAAAACATTTCCCTCTATAAAGGGGGACATTAAAAGGGAAAAAATGTCTTCACTGACTAATGCTTGTCCATGTTATGCAATGTACACAAATAAAGGGAAAAACACTTCTTGAGGACTGTCCCATGTTTAGGGTATGAGCTAATAGATTTAAAATGAATCTTTAATCTGAAATCAGTGCAAAGCCTCACATTTACTTCAATGGGCAGGTGATAAAGGCTTTCCTGAAAATGCTGCTTCTATTTCACATGTACACAGCTGTCAGGAAAAGCATCTGTAGCTTAAATACTACTTTAAACCACTTAACAGGGTCTTGCAAATCGATGAATCAATAGATTACTCTCCAATGCATATGTATGTAAATAGAAGTATTTTTTTATCCATTAAGTAAAAATTATCAGCTTCTCTCATTACTGATTCTGTGAGAAAAAGATGAAGAATAAATGCAATCTACTCCATAGAAAATGCAAAATTCTATATATAATCAGATATAATCCACTGCACAGATATAGGGTGAAGAGTGAGAGACTAACAGCAGTTCAGCAGAAAAGGATTTATAGAATATATAGCTGAACATGACCTAGAAGTCCCATGCTGGCTTTGTCTTGAAGGTGTATATGACAGCAGGTAATGAACTTAAAATGTAGCAGGGGAGGCTCAGAACAATCATTAATAAAGACCTTTTACTGGTAAAGCTTGTGATAGGCTGCTTTGGAAAGAATTCAGCACCACAGCAATGGAAGCCTCTGAGACTACTTTGGACATCTGCTGTTGGGAATGATACGTGCATAGTCAGTTCTGCCCCTGCACATCGGGGCATTTTTGATGATGTACATCCCTCCACCGACTGTTTCTGTTGTGGTCAATTAAGTGAAGTTTCCTTGTTTGCACTTTCAGGGCTTTTCACATATCACCTTTCAATCAATACTGAACTCATAGAATGCCAAGTTGGAAGGGACCTCAAGGTTCATCTGGTCCAACCTTTACGTCAGCTCTGATTGATAGACACTCAACAAATACTGCCAGACTCCACTGCCCATGGGTTATTCTTTTGAATAAGCACCCCTTTTACCTTCTCTCATGTTACTTCTCATACTCCCAATAAACAGTGCAAGGGTTACTCATTAAAAAACTTCTGTGCTTCAATACCAGTCTTTTATAGGCAAGATCCAACAGCCTAAGAGCTTGCAAGTATAATTTAACTTGTTCTCCTTATTCATCTATATTGAATTAGTATATTTTATATTTTAATCATATTTTCTCTAGGGCAAGGACTATCTTTTTGTTATCTGCTCAGGCCATGTTTCATGCCCAGTTTAGTCTGAGTTTAAAACACAGCCTGCTAGCAGTACTGCAATGAAATGACATTTAGGATTCACTGAAACCCATCTCAAGGAATACAGCTGATTAATTTCTAAAACTAAAGCTAGAAGAAAAGACATGGGTCACCAAAAATAAAGGCAGAAGCATTTTCAGAGATCAGTGGCCACGTGGGCCTCTAACCTCCCAGGAGTAATCTTCCTAGGAAGAAAGCTGTTAGTTATCCCTGTGGAAATTATACCAAATCGAGTAAAAATGTTGACTCTTCCATGGAAGAAAGTTATATACACATAGTACAGATGTGCTGGAACTTTTAGCAGCCAGATCCCATTCACACAGAGATGCTTAAACCCTACACAGTTGCCTGTGACAGGATTTCACAAGACCTGGTGACAGAGCAACAGGACCCACTTCATTGCCTGTGGGTGGCTGTGGGCCAAGGGTGGAGGACGTGAAGGAAGCTGCTTTCTCATGGCCCTAGTGAGATTGTTGGTGCACTCCCAGCAGAAGTAAAGGAAGAAGAAACAAAAGCTCTGCCAGACCACAGAACCAGAATCGCACTGGGGAAACAGGGCTGTGGCTGGAGGTTAACAGTGAACAGAGGCATATGTGACCAGAGACTGGGAGTCAAGAAACAGAGGATCAGACTAAGGGGAAAGAAGAAAGCAACTACCAGTGTGTCTGTCAACCACTTCCCTATGCAGGAGTGTGTGGAGAAGCAGGTAGCTCACACTGGCTAAAAGAAAGCATAGAGGGAGAAGATGAGATGGGAACTGGCTGTACCAGGAGACATGGCAGGAATCAGTATGCCCGTGAAGGGGAAATGGCTTTGACAAGGAACTGGGAAAGATTTGGGACCAGCTGGGCCAAGAGGCCAGAGCAAAATATAAAACAGGGAAGAAGAGGCAGATGCCAAAAAAAAAAAAAAACAAAAAATCAATCAATCAATCAAACAAACAAACAAAACCCCAACCCAAAATCCTGTCAAAATTAAAAACATTAGAAGAACATTGAGTTTACGAAATCAAGAATTGAGGGGCCAGGAAACATTTGACCTAAGACTGCCCCTGGAATTTCAGAGTGGCCTCTTTCAGTGTACAAGTTCTAATACAGTCCTACATGACTAAGCTTTGAATTTCCAACATTGCAACTTAACCACTTCCGACTTAGCTTTATGTCACCCTGACTTATGTGGGATAGAAACACACTTATATAAACCAAACAGTGTCCTCAAGAAACTAAATCATCCATCCTGTGTGTTAAAGAAAACCAGCAGTATCGATAATACACATCCTGCCTTGAATTATACAGAAAGAAATCTTTGAAACAACATATAATTAAGCTGGAAAAATTTGCTGCAGTGAGATGATATAAAGACAAAAGAGTCTAATGATCATATATAATAATAACTTAAAAGATCAGAAGAAATTCTAAAAGAAGAGCAATTAAAATACTGTCATCAGCACAGATGTAGGAGGGAACATCCGCTGTTCCTTGCAGTACAGTAGGATTCCTGACAAACAATACACACCACCCTTGGTCACTGGAAAGAAGGAATGAAAACAACTTCATTACAGAAGAGTAAACAGGGCTTTGGGTCCAGCAAGAGGGAAGGAGGAAGGCAGAACTGGGGATTCAAAAAAATCCTGTTAACTCAGGGAACACAGACATTAGCTGGAAACACAGATCCCCTGGGCTAGGCCATGCAAGTGTAGCCCTACTTTAACTCTCCAGAACACACTGCATTGCAAATACCCATAATGCTGAGCAAGAGAAAGTATTAGCAAAGCTCTTCCCCAAAGGATAAGTAAACACCTTCTCCTCTCTTTCCTTTTTTGTTGCTGTTTCAAAAACCAGACAATCTTGCTGGATAAGTACACTCTGCAGGTGCTCACAAAGAACCAGGATTTGACCCATTCTCAAGTTTCACTTTGGTTATTAAGCATGGCTTGAACAGATCCAATTGTTTCTCAGGATCAATCCATGGGCAGCAATACATCATACTACCTTGTGTGAATACGGAATAAGCCTGCTTTAGCACTGTGCTCCTCAGTTTCTGGCTGGAGAACCATGTCCCCACAACCTACTTCGGCCATGCTGTTGCCACTAGCAGAGTAACTCGCTTGTGCCATCAAGCACGGGTCATGGAGAGTTATTAAATTACATGACACAGTAAAAAGTGACCAATGAATTCCAAACTTTCTACTTTTAAAGCATACATGTGGCTAGTTGCAGTGAATTCTACAGGAAAATATCTTAGGAAGAAAGATCTCTTCTGTCATCTTAATCTTGTACACTGCAGGTTTGTTCCAGCAAAATCTTCACTGTCTGCTAGTGATATTTTCTTTCAGGAGCCAAAACTTATTCTCCATCATAACTCTAATCTACAGCTATAGCTGGGAGCGAGGTTCTCCTCTGCAAAGTAATTCACACACAGAAAATTTCACATTTGGTTTCCTGCATCGCTATTTTTCTGTTTCAATTGGACAGCAAATCCTCAGCCACACATTAGGAATGAAAACAGGCACCATCTTTTCCCACAGGAAGAGATGGAGTAAGTCTCACATCCATCACACAAGATTAACTCAACAGATAACCTGCAAGGTCCAAATCCTAGAAAAACTTTTTAAATTGTACTAGTACCTTTATGATGTATGGACTAATGTACATGGCAGGTAACGATGGAGTGAGAAATGCTCATCGTTCAGCACTGGGAGGGGAATAAGTTGAAATATTTTATTTGCAGCCTCAAGCACTCCTTATCTAAGCAACAGAACTTTTCAATGAATAACAAGTTAGAGCCCAAAACCTCACTTCATCTACTCCACAGTAAACTGAAATTAGTGGAGCTATACCTATTTGTACCAGCCAAAGGGCTAGTCCTGAACAGAGGTAGTGACTTTGACTGCCTACCATTACACCATTTAAAAATTCCTATAATTTTTTCAAAGTCAAAAGAATTATATCAGTGTAAAAAGCAAAGCTTCCTCTATTTTTCTCCAAGCTATGCCTCTTACCTATGAAGCTTCTGATAAAAGAATCTTTCACCTGACAAAACTGCTGGTGTGTACTCTGGAAGTTATTGGGGGATGGAGGGGATTTGCCCTTTTGCAGGACAAAACATGAAGAGACATAACTTTCGATCAAACTCTAATGACAAAGTGAAATTCTCATTAAGCTCAGTTTTGAAAAAGGTAAACTACAAAATAATGCTAAGACTTGATACTAAATTTAATAAATAAAAATGAAGCTAAAACATTTTCAGAAAGGGAAAAAAAACCAAGAAAATTTAAGGATCAAGCTGACTATTCTGCAAAACTTCAGTCAGTCTCTCAAGAATCACAAGAAGCACTGAGCCTCTGAGTGAGGCCTCTTGCCAATATTGCTTAACCCTTATCTGCTGTTTGCATGCCAGCTTCCTGGCTTGGATGCCTGTAATTCATAAGGCAAATCACACACAGCCAGAACACAAAGTCTCTCTGACGTGGCAAGTGGTAGTCAGACAATGGGTGACTATATGTCTGATGGGATTTAACGCCCTATAAATAACCTTATGGTTTAGGCATTATTGCAGAAAACTACCAGACTGGCCAAAATTATTTGTAAGAAAATGTTATGACATTTAACACAGTTTTGTCTCCTGTCTTGCCTCAGACATTTGGATGTGAAGGGCTGCAAAGCTCCACTGGGTCAACGAAATAAAGGGTTCTCCAACTGTAAGAAAACTGCTTTGTGCAGCATCATCAAATACATATCCAGGCAAACCTACTTCTTCCCAGAGTATGGGTGAAAAGGAATACTCTGCTTTGTTTAGAAACTATTTCAGAGCTGTTAAATAATAACTCATCAACACCAGGCTATCATGGAAACATTATCATTGCCCTATTAACAGAAAAAGGAATTAATGATGGCAGAAGATTAATGCAACAAACTGAATTAGAATCATAGAATCATAGAATAGTTAGGGTTGTAAAGGACCTTAAAATCATCTAGTTCCAACCTCGTGCCATGGGCAGGGACACCTCACACTAAACCACGCTGCCCAAGGCTCTGTCCACGAACTGGATGGCCTTGAACACTGCCAGGGATGGAGCATTCACAACTTCCCTGGACAACCCATTCCAGTGCCTCACTACCCTCACAGTAAAGAATTTCCTCCTTATATCCAATCTAAACTTCCCCTGTTTAAGTTTTAACCCGTTACCCCTTGTCCTGTCACTACAGTCCTAATGAAAAGTCCCTCTCCAGCATCCCTGTGGGCCCCCTTCAGATACTGGAAGGCTGCTATGAGGTCTCCTGGCAGCCTTCTCTTCTCCAGGCTGAACAGCCCCAACTTCCTCAGCCTGTCTTCATACGGGAGGTGCTGCAGTCCCCTGATCATCCTTGTGGCCCTCCTCTGGACTAGTTCCAACAGTTCCATGTCCTTTTTATGCGTATCAACCAAACCACACAGCTTGGTGTCATCGGCAAACTTGCTGAGGGCGCACTCAATCCCACTGGGCATGTCACCGACAAAGATGTAGAACAAGACCAATCCCTGAGGGACACCACTCGTTACTGGTCTCCAGTTGGACATTGAGCCATTGACCACAACACTTTGTGTGCAGCCATCCAGCCAGTTCTTTATCCACCGAGTGGTCCACCTATCGAATTGATGTCTCTCCAATTTAGAGACAAGGATGTCACGTGGGACAGTGTCGAACGCTTTGCACAAGTCCAGGTAGACGACATCAACTGCTCTACCCCTGTCCATCAGTTCCGTAGCCCCATCATAGAAGGCCACCAAATTGGTCAGGCAGGATTTCCCCTTAGTGAAGCCATGCTGGCTGTCACCAAGCACCTGGTTGATTTTCATGTGCCTTAGCATGCCTTCCAGGAGAATCTGCTCCAAGATTTTGCCAGGCACAGAGGTGAGACTGACTGGTCTGTAATTCCCCAGGTCACCCATTTTCCCCTTCTTGAAAATGGGGGAATTGTAGGTGTATGGGAACATAAGTAGACTGCTATTTGTCAATGGTATCAAAATCTCTACAGCAAGGCCTGAGGTACTCTTCATGACTTGATAATAGAGGAGAGAAGTAAATTCAAGCTAATGGAAAAATACCTACCAGAAGCAAGCTCCAGAAAAGAAAAAATTTATCAAAAGGCTTTTAGGTGTGCATACTACTGCAGCTTCACACATCCTAAACTTCAAGGCAATTCTTTGTTAAATTGTCACTGTAGATGAAAAGTAACATTCAGGGTCTCGTGATGCATCAAAGACATAAACTTTCCTTCCAGATGTGGCCTTGTTCACACCAAGATTTAGTACCCTTTTTGAGGCCTACCCAATACATGCATTTTAATAGCCCAAGGGAGAAGATAGCTGTCTAACTACCAATTGTACAAGTATCTCAACTTCCCAAAACCACACAGCACAAGCTCTGACACCAGCTATATCTACTCAGCCCTTTGGATTTCTGCAGCAGCTGTATTAGCATCACTGAGCTGACCTTGAAGGCTTCCCTAGAGCAGTAAGATTGTGTCCAAAGATATTCCAGTGACTAAGGCACAAGTGTGTTTTCTGAGTGACAGTTTCAGTTCTCACCTCTGCTTTTTCAATATTTTTTTTTTTGTTTAATCTTGGAGAAATCCTTAATTTCCGTAATTATTTCTGTAATAGCCTTCTAAACTGAACATCTAATTGCTCTGGTTTACAAAGGCCTATTGGGAACCAGCACCTTTTAGGTGTCAATAACTCACCTTACCTGCTGACAGCATGCGGCATTCATGCTGCTTAGAAATCTCATTTGCCCTGAGGCTCAGTGGGGCCAGAAGGTCTTCAAGGAGCCTGCAAGAAACAGCATCAGGCAGACAGTGAAGCCAAGCACTCACTGTGGAAACAGAAGGAGTAGATTGATAGCTAGGGATCTAATTGCAGCCTTGTAGGCTGCTGGAAGCAATACCTGCAGCCGGGGTTTGCTCCTAAAATGTCACCTAAGCAATGAAACTCCTAGACTAAACAGTATAGCCAGAAATGTGCTTGTGTGTTGAGGCTGCTGTGATCAGCCCTATACACAGCAGGGTCACTGCCACCAATGTGTTTCAGGCCACCATCAACAGAATGAGGCTTACAGGTTTCACAGATGTCTTGTAACACCTAAAAATTTTATTCATATGATATTCAGATATTATAATAACACAGGTTATCAAGTACTTCATCTAGACTATAAAAGCCAAAACTCTACCTGTTGTCTATGGTCATATAGCACTTACTGCTCTTGCCCAAAGCTTCCCTACAATATGTCCTGCTGGTTGTTGCATCCTCAGAGGTGGCTGCACTGCTGTTTCCTTTCTATATGCAGGGTGCACAGTATTTATAGGTTGATATTTACTTGTAAAATATTAGTCAAATAAAAGAAGAATTTTTATGTTTGAATGTGAAAATAACTAACTGGAATAGCTGGACAAAAAACCTAGATCTGTTAGAGCTAATCATAACTCATTTTCCATGCTATAGCAAAAATCAAATATCCTTCAAGTATATGACATGTTATCTGAATAATAAGTCTTCTAAACAGCACATGTCCCTGAGAAACTACACAAAAGTACCGTTTATTGATCACTTTAAACGTATTAGCCCATAGAAAAATCATATAAACAAAGGGCACGGTTTCAGTACTAAAAAAAAAGTTGTGTGATGTTAGACCTCTATTGTTCTTCCTGCCCTGCTCGGCTTCACTTCCAGGCATTCTACACAATTCATCCTGTTTACTTGTATGAACTGTGAAGGGTCCGGCAGAGTTATTTTGGGAGACTGTTCCAGAATTTTGGGATACTGATGTGAAACACAACTCCCTTTATGTGCTGGATTCTTTGTCTCCTCTTTTTTCAAATTCTAGTTGCTCAGGCTAGTATTAGTGAGTTATCTCCTGCCCTGACTTTAGTAAAATACTTCTTTATTCAGTCCATTATATGATTTTCTCATGCATTGCACAATACCAGTCCAGCCATGTTGTAGGAGATGTATGTGAAGTCGTTGGTCACTAGGGGAGATAGTGTGCAGAAGTAGGTAATAGGAGATGACACCCTTCAGGAGGGCTCCCAGTCCAGTCCCACAGCCTCTCTCCCACCCCATCGCCAGGAACATCATACAAACCCAGCCATGCTTAGCCCATGCCATTGTGGAACAGGAGAGCCCCTGTAACTCTGCAATAAAGTACTAGTCCAGTGGCAGAGAACTAGGAGACAGAAGCCAACAGTACAAGACAAATTTGATGAACTAATCAAACCACCTTCCCTTTCAGAAAGATCAGCAGTATCTTCCTAGATTTGCAAAGCATCTTCTTTCTCTCACACAAACCGATTGGGAAATACCTTTGTTTGCCCAAGGTTATTGCAATGTAAAGTGACATTTTCTGTACAACTTTCAGACACAAACAAGACAGCAAGATGCACTCAGTTATCTGAACTGAGATGCACTCTGTTCCTTGAATGTTCTCCTGTGGTACTAGAAAGACTCATACCATAGTGTTATTTGGACTAATAGCTCTGATGTTATTAGTCCAACTTAGAGTAAGGTTAATACCACTTACTGAGCATTAGTAACAAATTCATTCCATAAAACTGTGTTACAGGAAAAATATCATCTATTTTGAGAAACAAGCGTATGTTATCAGAAGCCGTCAGCAAAAAAAAAAGAAAACAAAACCAGTTCACCTTAGAAAAAGAGCATTAAAAATATGAGAATGTCTTAGTCACTCCAGAGTGACTAAGTTTAATGAGTTTTGTACTCATTAAAAATTGTGGTGTGCCAATTCTAAAATATAGACATATATTCTGGTTTCACAGAATCATAATTTCTTACTGTCTTCTGCTGCTACTACTTACATGCTATACCTTAATAATGCACATTGTTAAGAGTTAGATAATGGCATTCCTTTTCTAGATGTTCTCTTATTTGTACAATTTTAAGTATTACTAATGTGAAGGTTATTTCTGAGAGATATGTTTTAGTATTCAGCTTATCCAAGTTCACTTCCTTAGGTGACAGAAAATGCTATGTCATGAGAAAAAGTGGCACAAAGAGGAAATTAGACAACCAGCTACATCCAAAAATAAAGCAGCAGTAAAGATACAGACGTGTTAATGAAATTCTCTATCACATGCTGCGACCACACAATACCAAAATCTGGGGATCTTATAAGCAAAGCACTTAGAAAGGTCATATTTGGTAATAGAAACAAATACGGAGGACAGTAAAACAGTTCAATGTTTGGTGTTTGTATCATGGAAGAGAAAGTTAAATGAGCCACAGCCTGGCTGCAAGACCAAGGGGCTGGTAGAGGTGGGCAAATCACTCCTGTCAATATGGGCTATTCCATCTGGCATTGGATCAGCAACTTTGTGTCCTTTTTGAAAGCTAGGGAAGCAAACAGAAGAGTTGGAAAACTTATCAGTTCAGGCACTGAAAGAGACAACAGAAAAAAGACTGTGGCAATAGTTAAGTACAGTTATGTAATCAGAAATTATCCTAATGCAACACAAGCCAGTTAAGGGGAGAGTAAATGAAGGTGGGGCAGAAAATGGAGGTTGTATTTGATTGCTTCCTGCCATCTGACTTCTCAGTGTTACTTGTATGCATGTATATGGAACTAAGACTACAATACCTTTTAGTTTTTAAGAAGCCATTTTTTCTTCTGAAGGAAATACTGAGAAGCTACAGTGCTCTGCAAGGCAAATGTTTTCTAATTTATGAAGTCTAGAAAGTATCAGATTACTGTTTGCAATATTCTAGGACATTAACTCTTTGTCCCTCCACATACATATTACAATAAATACACTAAATTTCTCTTTCAGCAAATTTGGTTTTAGTAACTTCTAACATAACTGGCTGCAATTACCATCTGATGCTGTTATAGCAAGATTGATCAGTTTGATTAGAGATGGTGAACTGTTCCTAGACAGGCATTTTATTTGAAAAATACAGTTACTTTTTTTCCTCACCAAATATCTACAGAGTGAATGTCCTTTACATGTTTTAAATGCTTATTGTTTAAAGTTATGCAGCAGATGGTATATACTGCAGCCTACTGAAGAATAATTAACCCTTTAATCTTGCTGCCAGTGGCTTCAGCTGCTGATTTTTGGTTCAGACAGACATCCAAGGCACCTACTTTAACTTACCCTGCATCCCCTGGAACACTTTCCAACCCACCAAGAGCTTCATGCACCCTATTGATAGGAGCACACTCCCACAGGAGTAATTGATTCACTCCATTCAAACAGGTTTGTGAACATAGTTTTGCCACCAGAAATATTGGGGAGTAGGGGAGGAATATGGGAAAGAAAAGGTGGCTCCTTCACTGAAGGCCAGGCTATGCTGGACTAGTAGTAGTTCCTGAAGCTGCTCTACCTCTGTTGTTCAGATGAACACTTCTGCTGGAACCTAGCCAGGTCTCTTCTGCTCAGACTTGTTGAAGGAACTTCTCTATCTCCACTGGGTCTACAGACATGGACACAAAGTCATAGTTTAAGTCTGGTTTTCCAGCAGCACTTACCAAGCTGGAGGACAGCTTCCCAACAGACTAATAAAGAAAGCAGCAAGCTGCACAGTGCTGTGCTGTATCCCAAAGCAACCTCACCGTAGTTTTACCAGGAGTTGCAAGCCTGAGCTAATAAAATATTGACATTGATTAGGGCTTTTGCTGAAAAGCTTCTCTCTTTGGTCTCAAGGAAAGCCCATGTTTCATATTCTGCTTGCTGCTATGCAGCTTACAGTGCTGTTTGCCAAGTGTCTCAAAAAGACTAATGACGTTTATAGTGCTTCATACGTATTTGGACACAATATTTTCATGGTAATCACATCTAGAATTCAGACCACCCTGTGAGATGGCCTTCTTTGAGCAGCAAAAGAAATATATACTAGTGAAAATGATTGGTAAAGCAATATGGAGCTTCACAAATGGCTAATTTCTCTACACCTTTTAAAACTGCAGTTGTAAGTTACAATTTCAATTTATGATACTTACAATGGAATTTCAAAATATGGCACAGCAGGTCTCTTGCGTTGGAACCTAGACTATTGCTGCAGACCTCTGTGCAAGGAGCATTAACTCATATCAGATTTTGACCTATATGAAATTACAAGCTAGAGACCTACTGTGTGCATAGCCACAGTGTGCATGCTCTTACTGTGAAGTCTGTGTGAACTGTATCATGCTTCTCACTCCTGTCCAGTCCTCATAAACATTAGAACTGCCCAGCATAGCATGTGTTCACTTAATTAGAGGGTGCTCACATAGCCTCACTGTCTGATCCCGATTCTTTTGCACACCTTCATATAAATCACAATACACACTCTCACCGCAGCAACTCTGCCAGCTTAGATTAGATGCTACTAGTATAACACACAATAATGCCACAGGGCAAGCCAGGTCCCCAGCTGCATATGCGTTAAGGAAACCATCACCAGAACTGCCTATCTCAGCAGTGAAGACACCAAGAGATTGTATATGGACTGTACCATTTAAGTTAATGCACCTGAAAGAAAAATAAAAGGAAGTTGCTCTTAAACAGCTAAATGGAGTGACCAGAAATAGGATTCAGTAATGGCCAGATGAAGCTGAAACTCTCTGACCCATTATAAACATTAAACTACTTCGCTCTCCTTGATGACCTGTGTTAGGTAAAAACACTGAAGAGTCATATAGTTCCCAGCATGACCTGCTTGGTTAGAAGGTCCTTGTCTGAGAGGTCCACTGACCTGTTTTCTCCCCTGTCTCTCATTTTCATTGAAGGAAGACTGAAGGGCAAGGCAAAGAAGCTTTCCTGAAAGGTAAGAGCTAGAATTACAGAGACGGTTGCTGGGGATGTGTATAAGCATGTTGGCAAAGTACGAAATTCCTAGTTTTTTTTAAGAGCAGTTGAAAATCCTTACTCCTCCTTCTCTTGGCTGTTACAATCCCATTCTATTTATAATCTATTTTTGTTGCTTCAATTGTTCTGGAAGACTTGACCTAGTAGCCAGGCAGTAAACACTTGCACTTCATCTCTATCCTCTGAGAAACACCAGTATTGTCCCCTTTAAATCTCCTTCTACTTCCTGAGAAACTTCTGGCTTCTTTACTTAGGCCCACAAATGCAGAGCTCTGCTAAAACACAGAAATTAAAATTCAAAGCAGAAGCTTGTGATTCAAAGTAAGGTGTGCTATCTCACAGGTACTCATCAACCCTAGCCCTTTCAAAGACACGATAATGCTTTTACCTATCACATACTGTCCAGTAAACACTGACCTAAGGCTTGCAGAATTCAGGAGATCCTCAATATGCCTATTTCTTTCCACCAATTCCGTAGTTAATGTGATATTGTTTTGTGTCACCTGGTACTGGAATTCAAATAACTGGTGCAAGATGGCTTGAATGAACCCCAAGAGGCTGAGGATATTGTTGCCTTCCCAAGGCAAAGTGACAACATTGTCTCCTCAGAAAGGGAGGAATATGTACCATTCATTAGCAACATTTGAACTACTTCAGGGACAACGTGGGTGTACGAAAACCAGCAGAGGAAAGTATGTCTTTCATATGAAATGTCTCGTGAAAGGTCTGAGATCTCAAGAGGTGGACAGAGGAAAGTAGAAAGACTGAGCACATGAATGTACATGTGAGAGGAGAAGGGGGGTTAAGAACTCTTAAGGGTATATGCTAGTTCACATGGTAACAGGAAAGGATTAATGTCCTTCCTGCACAAACACATTCAGAGACGCTGTTGCCAAGAGAGAGGTAGGAAGGTCTGTAAGCAGCTGAAGAAGCTCCTAAGGACACTTACGCAGAATTTTGTGGTAACCTAAACTGCTCTGCATAACTTCTGCTAAGTACATATTTTGTATAAGGCACATACTTCAAATTATTTGGTTCAACTATTTCAAAGAATTTTCTCCCTGTTCACAGATAAAGATGGAGAAAACAAGCTGCCAAATGCAGTGCAATCTTCTGAGATCTCAGAATCCTGCTTTATAAATACTCTGTAATCAAAGACAAGCTGTTTCCAAGCAGCGTGCACCTAGGGCTGAAGTTGCCATGACAGAATCATAAAATCATTTACCAGGAGGTCCATTCCGATGTCATCACCTACTCTGATCCCCCAGCTCAAGCAAGTCAGGTGCCACAATTTGCTCAGGGCAGTGTAATCAGGTTTTTTTATTGCCAGAGGAGGAGACTCCACAATCTCTCTAGGCAATGTGTGCCAGTGCTTGACCACCCTCACAGCAATAAAATGTCTCCTTACATCCAGATGGAATTTCATGCATCTTAATTTGTGCCCGTTGCCTCTTGTCCTGTCAGTGGGCACCACTGAGAAGAATCTGGCGCTCTTTACTTCATTTCCTCCTATGGGTGTTTATAGATGTTAATAAGATCCCCCTTGAGCCTGCTGTTCTTCAGTTAAACAGTCCCAGACATCTCAGCCTTTCCTTATAAAAGAGACTCTCCTGTCCCTTAATCATCTTAGCAAACCTGCCTTGGACTCACTCCAGTAAGTCCATAATTTCTTCCACTAGGGAGTCCAGAACTGTCTGCAGCACTCCAGATGCGATCTTGCCAGTGTTGAGAAGAAAGGGAGGATCACTCCCCTCAACCTAAGAATTTAAACAATCCTTATACATGTGTGTGGAGTCTCAAACGCAGAAGAGGTGAAAAAGATAATTATAAAGGGACACATATGGCCTTGTAACAGGGGAGCAGAGAGCCAGGAGTCCTTAGGGATTTTAGTTACCATGAAAAAAAAGAGAAAGCTGAACTCGAGTACAGGTTTTTGTTAGGGCGCTCTCCTGGAACCTGAACTGTGTTTAGGTCTGCACTCTATCTCAGGTGAAGGAGAAGACATGAACATTTGCCACATCTAACCCAAGAGCTAACTCTTAAAAAAGCCCTTTCCTTGGGCTCTTCCACCCTGCTTTTTCTGGCCCTTTATTGTGAGATATATGTGATCTGAACACATGCTTGCACCTAACGGTTTAGGTGGAGAACTCCTGATCTATGGCTCCCAGCAGAATTTAAAATCAAGGTATCCACCCAAAAATTTGGATTGTCCAAGGTTTGTGCGATCCTGCCAGTTCACTGTCAGAGTTGCAGGTGTCAATGGGACATTTAACAACAAAAATTTAAGGACATGTACAATTAGATAGCAAAGCAGTACCAATGACAGTAGTGTATATGAACCTAAATACCAAATTACCCCTGTTAGTCTGTTTTCAAGCTAATACAGCTGATTTAGTCTTGTTTGCCTTTTTCCCCTCAGCAGTGAATAATGCACAGCCCATTTAATAAAACTGGATCACACCTCAGGTGATGGCAAACAGCTTTGCTTAAGTCTCTTAAGTCATTTTCTTATCCGGAATGTGGTTTGCAACCTTGCAGGAGTTTTTTTCTCAGTTATAGGAAGACCCTGGGGCTCAGTTATAAGAAGATCCACTTTTAAAATTCTCTTGCCAGAAATACAGATACCCCAAACAGCAGAGCAATATCATAAAAAGACTTCTTACAAAACACTGTTGTCCATTAACTGCCTTCTTCAAAGGACACTCTCCTACCCACTCATCTCTAACTACAGGCACTGCAAGATGCATGGAGGACTACAAAGATACAGAGCCAGTCTCCAGCAACATAGGTCCTTTATTTGCAATGAAGCTACTCTAGTTTACAGTTCTGTGAGGACGCAGATAATGAATCATCTTGAAAGAATCCTTTCTGCCTTGTCTTTTTGCAGACTACCTTTTTAATACATATTATCTCTGCGGCTTCGTTACTCTCAAACCTTCTCTGAATGCAGTTTTTTAAAACACATTTATTGCCTTGCTGTCCTGGGTTCAGCAGTAGCAGTCATGTTTTTCCTTTGTGGTAGCTGGTGCAGTGCTGTGTTTTGACTTCCAGCCTGAGAGCAGTGTTGGTGAAGTCGATGTTTTCGGTTGTTGCTAAGTGATGTTTACCCTGACCAAGGACTCTGTGAGGCTCATGCTCTGCCAGGGAGGAGGGGAAGCCTGGAGGAAGCAGACGGGGCGCCTGACCCGGGCTAGCCGGGGAGGTATTCCATACCACAGCACGTCATGCCCGGGGTGGGGGGTGACTGGGAGTTACCCGGAAGGACACAGGCTTCCGGGTGGAACTCGTTTTCTTGGCTGGTGGTATCGTATTCTCTTCCCTTGTTATTTTCCCTTATCATTGTTGTAGTTGATAGTAGCGGTGGTGATTTGTGTTGTGCATTGGTTGCTGGACTGTTCTTGTCTCAACCCGTGTGAGTTGCACTTTTTTTCGATCCTCCTCCCCGTTCCTTCGGGAATGGGGAAGGGGAGAACCCCGGTGGGGGGGGGACACAGACCTCGATTGTTGTCAGCTCGGCACCACTCACTGGGAGTGAGTGAACAAGTTACCTGACTGGGTTTAAACCACGACACTTGCCCATGCAGTCTGTACTGAAAAAGAAGCGATCAAGGAAGTAGTGCTTTGCAGCACAGAGCTGTTTCAAACACCATGCAGAACTCATCAACCTGTTCATCACTTCCCCAAGCCCTTAGCTGCTGTATTTCCTACGTATGATCAACTCTCATAGCAGAAATTACTCTGTCCTGCCTTAACTTGACCCAGAATTATTCCAAAGTCTGTCTGATGAGGGAAGACCAGTTATGCCTTCAGAATTGGCAGTGTTTATATGAATAGATACATAGACAATAGAGTAGGAGCTCTGGAATTAAACTCCATGAAGCGGTGAGAGAACAACACTAACAACTGACTTTTCGTTCCATTTCTTCTGTGGTTGCTGGCAAGTCACAGTATCACAGTATCACAGTATGTTAGAGATTGGAAGGGACCTTGAAAGATCATCTAGTCCAATCCCCCTGCCGGAGCAGGAACACCTAGATAATGTTACACAGGAATGTGTCCAGGTGGGTTTTGAATGTCTCCAGGGAAGGAGACTCCACAACCTCCCTGGGCAGCCTGTTCCAGTGTTCCGTCACCCTCACTGAGAAGAAGTTTCTTCTCAAGTTTAAGTGGAACCTCTTGTGTTCCAGTTTGTACCCATTACCCCTTGTCCTATCATTGTTTGCCACTGAGTAGAGCCTGGCTCCATCCTCGTGACACTCCCCCTTTATATATTTATAGACACTTATAAGGTCACCCCTCAGTCTCCTCTTCTCCAAACTATAGAGACCCAGCTCCCTCAGTCTTTCCTCATAAGGGAGATGTTCCACTCCCCTAATCATCTTCGTTGCCCTGCGCTGGACTCTCTCCAGCAGGTCCCTGTCCTTCTTGAACTGAGGGGCCCAGAACTGGACACAATATTCCAGATGCGGTCTCACCAGGGCAGAGCAGAGGGGAAGGAGGACCTCTCTCGACCTACTAACTACCGCCCTTCTAATACACCCCAGGATGCCATTGGCCTTCTTAGCCACAAGGGCACAGTGTTGGCTCATGGTCATCCTGTCGTCCACCAGGACCCCCAGGTCCCTCTCCCCTACACTGCTCTCTAACAGGTCATTCCCCAACCTATACTGGAACCTGGGGTTGTTCCTGCCCAGATGCAGGACTCTACACTTTCCCTTGTTATATTTCATCAAGTTACTCCCTGCCCAACTCTCCAGGCTGTCCAGGTCTCGCTGGATGGCAGCACAGCCTTCTGGCGTGTCAGCCACTCCTCCCAGCTTAGTGTCATCAGCAAACTTGCTGATAGTACACTCAATTCCCTCATCTAAATCACTGATGAATATATTAAATAATACCGGTCCCAGTACTGACCCTTGAGGCACTCCACTAGTTACAGGCCTCCAACTGGACTCAGCCCCATAGACTACAACACTCTAGCTTCTCTCCTTCAGCCAGTTTGCAGTCCACCTCACTACCTGATCATCCAGTCCACACTTCCTCATTTTAGCTGTGAGGATGCTGTGGGAGACTGTGTCAAATGCTTTGCTGAAGTCAAGGTAGACCACATCCACCGCTCTGCCATCATCCATCCACCGTGTTATTTCCTCATAAAAGGCTAAGAGATTGGTCAAACATGATTTCCCCCTGGTGAAGCCATGTTGACTGCCCCTCATAACCTTCTTATCCTTGATATGCCTTAAGGTGGCACCAAGGATAAGGTGTTCCATCACTTTCCCAGGGATGGAGGTGAGGCTGACCGATCTATAGTTACCCGGGTCCTCCTTCTTGCCCTTTTTGAAGACTGGAGTGACATTTGCTTTCCTCCAGTCCTCAGGCACCTCTCCCGTTTCCCAAGACTTGGTAAAGATGATGGAGAGTGGTCTAGCAATGACTTCCGCCAGTTCCCTCAGCGCCCGCGGGTGCATCCCATCTGGACCCATGGATTTATGGATGTCCAGATTGCTCAACTGGTCTCTAACCCGTTCCTCATCGACTAAGGCAAACCGCTCCGTCGACCTGACTTCATCTCAGGTCTCAGGGGTACAGGGCTCTTCAGGACTGCCCGCAGCAGAGTAGACAGAGACAAAGAAGGCATTCAGTAACTCTGCCATCTCTTTATCTTCTGTCACCAGGGCACCCATCCCGTTCATCAGTGGGCCTACATTGCCTCTGGTGTTAGTTTTGTCTGCCATGTATTTGAAAAAGCTCTTTTTGCTGTCCTTGACCCTTCTTGCCAGGTTTAATTCTAAGGATGCCTTAGTCCTCCTAGCTGCCTTCCTACATCCTCTAGCAGCAGCCTTATATTCCTCCCAAGTGGCCAGCCCCTCCTTCCATGACCTGTAAACTCTTCCACTTGAGCATACCCAGCAATTCCCTATTTAGCCACGCAGGTCTCTTGGCCCTCTTCCTTGACTTCCTACGTGTCGGGATGCTCCGATCTTGAGCTCGGAAAAAGCAGTCCTTGAATGTCAACCAACTATCTTGGGCCCCTTTACCTTCAAGCAGCCTTGCCCATGGGATTTCCCCTAGCAATTGCTTGCAAAGGCCAAAGTTTGCCCTGCTAAAGTCCAGGGTTGCAATTCTACTTGGTATTCTACTAGTCCTGCCACACAAGATCCTGAACTCCACCATCTCGTGGTCGCTGCAACCAAGGCAGCCCTCAACCCTTACTGCTTCAACCAGATCCTCCTTGTTAGTGAGGATGAGATCCAGCAGCACTCCTCTCCTGGTCGGCTCATCCACCATTTGCAGGAGGAAGTTATCATCCATACACTGGAGGAACCTCCTGGACTGCGGCTGGGTTGCCGAGTGGTCCTTCCAGCAAACATCAGGGAAGTTAAAATCCCCCACGACGACCACGGCCTGTGACTGTGAGGCCGCTCTCAGCTGCCTGTAGAAGGCCTCGTCAACTTCCTCACCCTGATCCGGTGGTCTGTAACAGACACCCACAGCAGTATTGCCCCTGCCAGCCTGCCCCTTAATTCTCACCCACAGACTCTCAACTCGCTCCTCATCTGTCCCTGGACAGAACTCGGTGCATTGTAGTTGCTCCCGCACATAAAGAGCAACCCCACCACCCCGCCTGGCTGGCCTGTCTTTCCTGAAAAGGACATAGCCTTCCATGACTATATTCCAGTCATGTGAGCTGTCCCACCACGTCTCTGTAATTGCCACCAGATCATAGTCTCCTGACTTAACACAGGTTAGTGTTAAGTCCTGCACATAGATACAGATATGATTCCAAAACAATAATGTGCAAAACTCAGAGCTACAAGATGGACACAAAACATGAATTTACTTGGTGTGAAACTGCTCTCAACAAGCATTTTCACTCCCTGAGATGGAGGATGGTGGTAGCTATTTGACTGACTTTCACGTGAGTCAGGTGGGCTCAGGAGATGCCATCATCCCAGCTAATTTTCACATCCATACAACATTGTATGAACTGCAAGCCTTGATCTGAATGCTGACCCAGTACTCTTGGATGGCCAGAAGCTGAGTTCCAGACTCACATTTTAATGAAGTTGAAAGCTTTTACAGGTGACTTAGAGATCAAGGCATGGTTTGGAAATGGGGAAGAAAGCTGTTGTGAGACACAGCCTTAACCTCATCCCTGCAGCTGAAGGGAAGTGAGAGGTCTCTCAGGCTGGTGAAGAACTGTATCTTTAACACACAAAGTACGAGTTTATAGACAAAAGCATTGATTTTCTGCAGGAAATATTTGAGAGTAAAATAATTGAAGTATAAGCTTCCATATTCTGTGCTTAGTCTTGGCTCAAGTGGGAACAATCACAGACAACAATAAACAGGAGTCTTGCAGCCAAAGAGTGACTCAGCCAGGAAAGAAAAGGTCCACGAGGTACAAAGAAAAAAAAAACATAACATAACAGTGCTATAGCTAAATAAGAGAATATGAAAGGATGAAAGCTACATCCTTTTTGTATTAAGTTAGAGATTGATGCACATTCTATCTATCTCAAGAGTTTTGAAAGCAGCAAACCCAGATCCCCAGTGGTAAAAATTGCATCTTTTTTTTTTCCCCACTTTCGTGTTCTTCTTGTTTGCATTCATTAAAGACAGTGAATGAACAGAACAGTTTCACTTATAACTTACGGAGTATGGACAGCCAGGACTCCTCTACCTTATAAGCTTTGTCAGTGTAAATCAAGATTATCTCCTCTCAAAAGTGTGTTCGTAAGTTTAATACCTTGGGCAGTCAAACTTCCTTCTGTGTGTGGATGAACAGCAGCCACTAAACCTGCACATACTCGGAGCCTGGGCTTGTTACTACCATTTTTTCCTGATGTTTTAGCACCTCTGACTCCAGCAACCAGGATCCAATTCACTGCTCAGTCATAAATGTTGTCCATAGCCTTCACAAGACAGTCATCCTCAAAAACAGCTGTCATCACCCCCTCTGGACTAGTCTGCTCGCAGCAGGATGCCTCCTCTCCTGTGATCCAGAGCCTGGACACAGTGAGCTTCCATCACTGCTACTTGATGAAAGGACTCCTCAGGGGAGCACAAATCCACACATCCAGATCTGAGTATCATCCAAGGACACAGCAGAGGTAAGCGTGACTGGGAAGCAATATGTGTTGGGTACAGCTGCAGCAGAGTAGGACAAACCAGAGAGCTATGGGCCTGCTCTGAGCCACAAGTGAAGACAAAGGTCACCAAATGACACAGGCTTTGTTCAGCAGGTGCCAAAAATCATTACTGACATCCATCCCCTCCTCCACTTTTCCACTAAAGCCCACCATCTCTCTCTTCCACCCACCCAGTCCTTCAGTAAATCCTGACCCCCACATAGCCTGCTTAGGAACCAGCTTTCCCAAGTGTCCATTAGCCCCCCAGAAGCTATATGTCCTACTCCAGCTGACCAGACACACCAAAGGAAGCCACAGCTGGCTGCCTGGGACCATAAACCAAAGAGTACCCAGAAGACACCATCCAAGGCAATTGTGCAAGAATAGCAAAATTATTCTGCCTTGAAGAGCACAGCTAGAACCCCTTTACCAAAGAAATGGATGAAGATGATTTAACTCCACCCATGTAGTTCTTGGTGGCTGAGGAAATGTGCTTACTTTGGTAGGAGCTGGCTGCAGTCATGTTCAACATCATTGAATGGCAAATGCCCAGACAGTTCAGCTGATATGGTCCAGGCTCTGGTGTGGCTGGCTGTTGAGGAGACTTTGGTTGCTTTGGAGCTCAACTAAAAATGTCAGAGTGAAGGCTGTAAGCCAAGAAGTCTGCCTGACAGCATTTCAAAGACTGCTATAGCTGTCCAAGGCAGCTTTGCCTTGATTGTTTCAAGATTATGATAAGCTCTGGTCCTTGGGTAGGATGGAATGGGAGAAGTTGGCATGGGACTTTTCTGAAGGACTGCAATACTGTGAATTATCGTATTCTCTTCTTATCTGCCAAAACTGTAAGCCACTCATCAGTATAGTAAGAAGAGCCACAATGGTATGAAAAGTTTTTAGTTACTGCCATATTGTTTAATAATAATAATAATAATGAAGATTATTACTTTATTACTGAGTTTTATTAAAGGAAGCTGAGGTAGAGACATAAAGAACTAAACCCTTCAAGAACCTCAGGCCCATTGACACTACTGAGTGAAAGACTCTGGCCTATGACTGATATGTCAGAATATCATAAAAGGCTTGAGAAGAACTCATGCACACACACACATAAAAGGAAAAGGAACATTTCCAACAATTAGGGGGGCACAGACAAACATCTGACAGCAGCAGAGCTGCAGCCCAGCTAGGTTTTCCTTCTTGGCACGTCTATATGGCCAAGAAACAGTTCCTGAGCAGCCTCTCCTGGTAGAAATTAATTACTGCTTTTCTAGAAAAATTTAGTTCCAGCTACAAGTCACTGCAACAGAGTTTTTCTTTGTCACTTTACCATGCTGTCAGTGCAAATCTGCATGGATTTACAAATACGCTTCATCAAATCATCTGTTAATGACAGAATGACAGTTAAGATTCAAGAGTTTCTTTACACAGTCAGTCATGCCTTATGGATGCTTAAAAACTTGATTTTTTTAACCATGTAGAAATAATTATAGCATATAAAATGCACTGAGTTACATGTGGTGTAGGTAAAGAATGTTAAGGCCAGCTCTGTACAAATACTAATGTAATTTTAATGTTACTGAGTCTTTGCCAGAGTCCACAGAATCCTCTAAGCTACTAACAGCATCTGACATTTAGACCAATTAAACTAGTATCACAACTGGCATAAAAACTGAACCAGTATTGTATCACCAACATAGTACAGTATTATTTATCCCAGCACAAATGGAAATGCAGGCAGAATGGAAAGCATTGTTTGAAAATGCTGTCAAGGGGTTTTTCTACTAAATTAATGTTAAAAAAAAAAAACAACAACACAACAAAGAAAAAGGATGAAATCTTGCAACATTTTTGTCAAAGCCAATTCACATCCTGTAACACATGGTAAGTTAACACATTATGCATATCAGTGTTGACTTAGTAAACCTCACAATTAAAGACCAGTGAGATAGTGAGAGCATTTCCACTACTTAGAGAAAAGGAAGAAAAGAGATTTCTTACCTGTGTTTTAGTTAGCAGAGAACATACTTTTGAGAGTCAGTTTGATAAGCAGATATCAAAATGTATTTCCAAAAGCAATAATAAGTCACATCTCACTATGACAGGTGACAACAGTTAAAAGTGCTCGTAGGCAGTGTGCTTGTGAGATGGCAAGTTCTCTGTAATTTCTCCCTGAAAGTGAATGAAGAAATAAAGGCAGCTCTGCTGAGGCCACAGTTTCCCACAGATTTCTTTCAAGAACTCTGGTTTGCCATGGGCCAGCTAGATTTCTCTTCTACTCTTTTGTTCTTTCTCCTTTAGCTGATTCAGCACAGCTGGATCTGTAGGTGTGTGATGAACTGAATCAGTGAAGTGATCCAGATTAAATAACAGCAAACCGTTAATTATCCAGCTCCTATTCTAATTCACTATGTATCACAAAACTAAACCCAAGTATCTTGGCACACCTTAGGAAGCAGAGCAGGACACGGAGTAGCTGCTGAAAAGAGGGGAGAAGTACAGCTTAATCTGTACATAAATGCATATAAAAAGACTATCATTTCATAAGAAATACGTGGAAACAAGAAATTCCTTATCCCATGACTCCTGTCTGTTTATTAGAAAACATATTTTTTCTGGAAATAACAATTTTGTCATCAATGCCAAGTGTTTAAATACCTCGTTAACAGGGTTTTACAGGTTGTAGACATGGAGAACCACATTTGATTCCAGCAGAAAAGCAATACCTACAAAAATATCATATAAGTTAAAAAAAAAAAACAAAAAACGAAAAAACACCACCACCATTTGTTCAATTGCTGGATAAAAATTAACTACAAAATTTTCCAAATCAAGAAATGAAAAAAACAAAAAAAAAAACCAAACCATAGAGAACATAAACTTGCTGTAATGTCTTTTTAGCAAAGGCATTTCAGTGCAGGACTCAATTCTGACATGGTTCTTTAGCTAGACTGCAAGCCAGTAATGAGAAACATTTCCTCATCACATTTCCATCATCTTCCCTCCATAGCTGGAACTGAATTTACTAAGGGAAAGCATGTCCTGAACTGTCCAAATGGTACACAGGCTTTTTAGCAGCATCACACTGTATGAGTGGGAATCATGCAGCTAAAAAAGCATCATGTTGATGTGCTCCATTAACAGACAGAATAATGTCTTCTAAAATTACCATTGCACTATACTCTCACGATTCAAGTTATTTAACTGTAATATAATTTTTCCATTTTCAAATATTCTTAATGCAGTTTACAGAATCTTTTCATTCTAAACAATACATGTAACTATTCTTAACATTGCAATACAAAGCAATAATCACTGTTCTTTGGAAGGCCATTTGGATGTATTTTCTAAATAAGCCTTTAATCATCTTCTCTGTTGAAAGAGGAGCTAATGTATTGATAGTAATTAAAGTGGCCTTGGTTATATTAAGATGCATCACTTCAGTTGTGGATGGCTTGCAAAACAGCACCACTTAATTTGCTGTGACTTTCCCTGGTCTCTGTGAATGCCTATAGCTGCTATCAAGACAGTTTTTTTCTGTAGCATCGACTTTTTTGTTAGTACTTCTTGCCAGTATGATTCCTTTTTTACTGAAGGCTTAACCCCAGCATTTCATTCTGAACAGCTAGAAACTTCCCCTCTGAAAAAGAGAAAATTAGGGGAAATTATAACTAAATCTTTTAAAACATGTCTTTTAACTGCAGAAAGTGCAACGTCTATTGCTCTTTCACATATATCTTGACTTCCTGGACTATCATAGCCACAATTACAATCCATAAAAAAAAAACGTTGTAAAGTGTTTGAGACTGTCCCACACGACATCCTTGTCTCTAAATTGGAGAGACATCAATTTGATGGATGGACCACTCGGTGGATAAAGAACTGACTGGATGGCTGCACACAACAAGTTGTGGTCAATGGCTCAATGTCTGGCTGGAGACCAGTAACGAGTGGTGTCCCTCAGGGATCGGTGTTGGGACCGGTATTGTTTAACATCTTCATGGCTGACATGGACAGTGGGATTGAGTGCGCCCTCAGCAAGTTTGCTGATGACACCAAGCTGTGTGGTTCGGTTGATATGCTGGAGGGAAGGAATGTCATCCAGAGGGACCTTGACATGCATGTGAGGTGGGCTGATGCCAACCTCATGAGGTTTAACCATGCCAAGTGCAAGGTCCTATACCTGGGCTGGAGCAATCCCAGGCACAGCTACAGGTTGGGCAGAGAAGAGATTCAGAGCAGCCCTGTGGAGAAGGACTTGGGGATGCTGGTTGATGAGAAAATGAACATGAGCTGGCTTCCTAACGATTCTATGATTCCATATAAGAATGTAATTTTTTTCCAGGTAGCATCATAGAATAGTTAGGGTTGGAAAGGACCTTAAGATATCTAGTTCCAACCTCCCTGCCATGGGCAGGGACACCTCACACTAAACCGTATCACCCAAGGCTCTGTCCAGCCTGGCCTTGAACACTGCCAGGGATGGAGCATTTACAATTTCCCTGGACAACACATTCCAGTGCCTCACCACCCTTACAGGAAAGAACTTCTTCCTTATATCCAATCTAAACTTCCCTCATTTAAGTCTTAACCCGTTACTCCCTCCTTGTCCTTTCACTACAGTTCCTAATGAAAAGTCCCTCCCCAGTATCCCTATAGGCCCCCTTCAGATACTGGAAGGCTGCTATGAGGTCTCCACGCAGCCTTCTCTTCTTCAGGCTGAACAGCCCCAACTTCCTCAGCCTGTCTTCATACTGGAGGTGCTTCAGTCCCCTGATCATCCTTGTGGCCCTCCTCTGCACTTGTTCCAACAGTTCCATGTCCTTTTTATGTTGAGGACACCAGAACTGCACACAATACTCCAAGTGAGGTCTCACAAGAGCAGAGTAAAGGGGCAGGATCTGCTGGTCACGCTCCTTATGATGTAGCCCAGGATACGGTTGGCTTTCTGGGCTGCGGGAAGACACTGAAGCCAGCTCATGTTCATTTTCTTATCAACCAGCATCCCCAAGTCCTTCTCCACAGGGCTGCTCTGAATCTCTTCTCTGCCCAGCCTGTAGCTGTGCCTGGGATTGCTCCAACCCAGGTGTAGGACCTTGCACTTGTCATGGTTAAACTTCATGAGGATGGCATCAGCCCACCTCACAAGCATGTCAAGGTCCCTCTGGATGACATTCCTTCCCTCCAGCGTATCAACCGAACCACACAGCTTGGTGTCATCAGCAAACTTGCTGAGGGCGCACTCAATCCCACTGTCCATGTCACCGATGAAGGTGTTGAACAAGACTGGTCCCAACACCGATCCCTGAGGGACACCACTCATTACTGGTCTCCAGTTGGACATTGAGCCATTGACCACAACTCTTTGCATGCAGCCATCCAGCCAGTTCTTTATCCACCGAGTGGTCCACCTATCGAATTGATGTCTCTCCAATTTAGAGACAAGGATGTCGTGTGGGACAGCGTTGAACGCTTTACACAAGTCCAGGTAGATGACATCAACTGCTCTACCCCTGTCCATCAGTTCTGTAGCCCCATCATAGAAGGCCACCAAATTGGTCAGGCAGGATTTCCCCTAAGTGAAGCCATGCTGGCTGTCACCAAGCACCTTGTTGATTTTCATGTGCCTTAGCATGCCTTCCAGGAGAATCTGCTCCAAGATTTTGCCAGGCGCAGAGGTGAGACTGACTGGTCTGTAATTCCCCAGGTCATTCATTTTCCCCTTCTTGAAAATGGGGGTTATATTTCCCTTTTTCCAGTCATCGGGAACTTCACCTGACTGCCATGATTTCTCAAATATGATGTCCAGCGGCTTCGCAACTTCATTTGCCAGCTCCTTCAGGACCCGTGAATGGATTTCATCAGGTCCCATGGACTTGTGTACATTCAGTTTTTTAAGATAGTCTCGAGCCAGTTCCTCTCCTACAGCAGGCCTAGGGTCATCATTCTCACAGTCCCTGCGTCTGCCTTCCAAGACTTGGGTGGTGTGGTCAGAGCATTTGCCAGTGAAGACCGCGGCAAAGAAGTCATTGAGAACCTCAGCCTTCTCCAAATCCAGGGTAGCCAGTTCTCCTGAGAGCTTTGGGAGGGGGCCCACGTTGTCCCTAGTCTGTCTTATATTCACTGCATACCTATAGAATCCCTTCCTGTTATCCTTAACATCCCCAGCCAAGTTTAATTCTAACTGGGCCTTGGCTTTCCTAACCTGGTCCCTAGCTTCCCGAACAACATCCCTGTATTCTTCCCAGGCCGCCTGTCCTTGCTTCCACCTTTTATAAGCCTCTTTTTTCCTTCGAAGTTTCCTTGACCATCTCATGATCGCTGCATCCAAGGCTGCCCTGGAGCGTCACATTTCCAATGAGCCCTTCCCTGTTGGTGAGCACGAGGTCAAGCATGGCACCTCTCCTTGTCGGCTCCTCTGCTACTTGCAGAAGGAAGTTGTCTTCCATACAACCAAGGAACCTCCTGGATAGCTTGTGCCAGGCCATACCATCACTCCAACGGATATTGGGGTGGTTGAAGTCACCCATGACAAAAAGGGCCTGCGAGCGTGAGGCTGTTCCTATCTCTCTTTAGAGTGCCTCATCCACAGATTCCTCTTGATCAGGCAGTCTGTAACAGATCCCCACAGTGATGTCTCCCATCGCTGTCCTCCCTTTAACCCTGACCCACAAACTCTCTGTTGACTGCTCACCTGTCCCCAGACAGAGTTCCATACTCTCCAGCCTATCCCTAACATAAAGGGCAACTCCCCCTCCCCGCCTGCCAGGCCTGTCTTTTCTAGAGATGTAAACTGCGAGGAGAAGCAGACAGGCCAACCCAATATGGGTGATAAGCAACTTGCTTTATTTGTGACGCAGTTCACACATATATAGGAGTGGTATTCAGCCACTCCTTCTTGGCACAACAGTATTGGTTAGCCCCCCACAGCTTTCTCCACATTCTCCTCCCAGGTCCGGTCTCCGGCCACCTGTGGGGGCCACCCCCTGCCTTGCTTGCACAGTCCTCCAGAACTCTATGGTCCTGCTCTTAGAGTCATTCTGCAACATAGAGAGCCTGTAAGCTTCCATTCCAACACTCCAGTCATAGGAGCCATCCCACCATGTTCATATGATGAAGTTCATATGATGACACATGAAACTGCCATCAACCATAGATCTCAGTGATGATCTGGCACCTTCTGTGTCCTGAGCCAGCAAAGCTTATATGCTGTCCTTTACAGAGATCTTTTCCAACCCGTAATAGATATATAGGATGAAGTTTGATTTATAGGAGACAATATTAGTTGCCATTTTTTTGTAAACGAGTTATTCTGAAAATACATTTCAATTTTTTTTTTGCATTATAGTGACAGCTGGCATTTCTGGAAACACTTTGTAGAGAAATTCAGGATTTTGAAATGTCTGAGGAATGTAAATTCTTGCTGCATGGAACCTAACAGACTGGACTTGATCTTAAACAGGAAAGTGATCTGAAGAAGGAAACAGCTTTCAGCAAACCAGACTCAGTCATGTGGAAGATCCCCTGGAGACTAAGAAAACTGTCAAACATTCCCAGTTCTGTGCCTTATTCTAAGCAGGTCCTTCAATTTTCAAACAGTAAAGAATTTGAAGGAGTCTTCTCTTCCAGTTTTCCTCAAACTCTCACTTTACCCTTGCCATAAATAGACAGGGACACAGTTTCATTTTTTTAGTTCTGCTGTATGCTTTTAGAGGTTTTTTCATCAGCTGAGAGTACAGGAAAAGGTGTGAGCAGCCTTTCACCTGCCTCCATGGACAGCTGCGCTAAATCAGAGTCTCAGCATCACAGCACCTTGCAGCAGGCTGAGCCCAGGGTGCTTATTTTCCTATGCAATGCAGAAGTCACGCAAAAGGCAGGAGAAAACTAGGTTTTATATATATATATATATATATATATTTAAATATATTATTTAAATATCATCATCATGGCTTGACTTTGCGAACAAAGATTTGGGAAGGGCTTTACCCACGCTTACTACAAGCACACCGATGACTAAAAAGGCCAATGTGAGATAGGCAAATCCGGCTGCAAAAAGCACAGTAAAAGGTCTCCTTGGGTGGTATAGGCGGGGAGTGATTCTTCCTATGTCGTCTTTTCTCCTTGAGACTAGTTCTGCGTGAGTTCTCAAAGGAGTCAACAGTATTACGTATGGTGTGTCTCCAAGGCTCCCAATTGGAGGCCAAGGTGGACCACTGATGGTAGTCAATATGGCCAAGGATAAGGTATTGTTTCAGGGAGTCCTTATATCTCTTCTTTGGGGCACATCTCTTGCAGCTACCGGTGCCAAGTTCACTGTAAAACACGATCTTAGGGAGGCGGTTGATCCTTCATCCTAGAGACGTGCCCTGCCCAGCAGAGCTGCAATTTCAGCAATATGACCTCGATACTGGTGACCCCTGCCTGTTAAGCAAGAATAGAAAAAAACAGGAGAAAGCATTTCTGCAATTGGGATTTTACAGTAAGAACAAGGTGTACTGAGATGCTGTTTGCTAGCTTTCTCTGACAGTTTAGATCTTCCCCAATTTCCATCACAAATGGGCTGAAAAAATATCTCCTTAGAAAAGGAAAGGGAGTGATACCAGTATGTTACAGGAAGAAAGGAAACTGCTTGTCAGACCCTGCACCTGATGGCCCTGGCCTTAGACCTGTTGTGGGGAGCAGTCAGGGCTGGTATTCCCAAACAGAAAGCTCTGAAAGGCCCTGTTTTCCCACCAAGGGAAAGATACTGTCTGTTTTAGAAACAAATATCTCCATCCTTCTTCAGGAGGGCTGGGTGTTTATACCCATAGCTTCCTCCTCAGCTCTGCAGTTTCTGTTTGGGCAGATGAACTCACTTTACTATCCTTTCCCTATATTAACTTCAGTGGAGAGGTAAGCTTTGCAAAAGCAACAATTAGTTCTTACTCAGCAACATAAAGAGGGCTCCAGTGGACCTGTTTGGATAGCTACCCCTGAGTACTGAAAAAGAAAACCAAATGTTTTTCAAGTCTTCAATGTTAATCTACTTTTTCTTTCTTCTGTTCGCATAGCAAGTTTAAATTCAAGTGACTGCCTCTGGGGTAGCAGTACTGATCAAGTAATTCAGACACAAAAGCACTTACCAGCAAAGCTCAGCGGTGGAAGAAATAAAAACACTGCTCATCTTCATTCATCATCCTTACTGTCTTTTTCTGCGTCTTCAGAAATATCTGTTAAAAACTATTCTCGGGGTTTCATGCTTAACAGAAAGCAGCATAGTAAAAATACAGGCTGAGGACAGCAAGGAAAGATGGTCGTGATGAAAATTGCATTTGAAAACCTCTCAACATCTGTGTGGATCTTTGCATTAAATGATGTGAGAGGCTTTGGGCAATGACACAGAAGTATTAATGGTTAATGTAGAGGGACATCCTCCTTTTTAATTGCCTCCTGTCACTGACAGGTCCCAGGTTACAATCCCATGTCAACGGATGTTCTCAAACTTGGGAGATTTTTTTCCTGCTGGAATGAATTGTGAAACTTGACTGAATTACAAATTTATTCAGAGGCATCACCTCTGGTCAGGAAAAGGAAAAAGGGGTATTAAGTTACAGCTCTTAGGAAAGAAAAACAGTAAAGTAGAAAACCACAATCTGTGACAATACTTTTGGGTGGTGTGAATTAAATCCAGTTATCAAGTAAGAGGGTTTGCATCCAATGGAATTAGAATAATTGGTCCCTCAAACTGCACCAGGGGATGTTTAGATTGGTTACTATGAAAAATTTCTTCACGAAGAGGGTGGTCAGGCATTGGAAAAGGTTGCCCAGGGAAGTGGTGGAATCACCATCCATGGAAGTGTTCAAAAACCATACAGATGAAGCCCAGTGACATGGTTTATTGGTGGACTTGGCAGTCCTGGGGTAACAGTTGGACTTGATAATTTTAAAGGTCTTTTCCAACCTAGATGATTCTATGATTTCTGTCTTCTGAGTTTGGCCTGTTGACTGTTCTGAGGAAAGCAAGCAGTCAGAGGCAAAAAAAGACATGGAAAAGAACAAGAGCAGATACCATTACAGCAAGGTACTGAATAGTTCTGAAAGGCAAAGAGAAAACAGAACTCAAGAGCATCACTGAAAGCCTCTTGCTCAAAATAAGTACCTTTAGTGTCTAAGAGACACTGAGTACAGAAGTACAGGCCATACTGATGGTGAAGCATTTTATTTTATTGAATAATTCCAGGAAACATTTCAGATCTGTTAAACACTACTGAAGAAATAAATGAGAGCAGGAACTCTATTTCCTAAAAACTTGTGTCTGTAATAAAAGAACTGTTTATCCAGTTGAGCAGTACTATTTCCATCCACTTCTATCATACTTTGCTTTCCTATTACCTATTCCTAATTCCACGCTACAGTCCTACAAACACTCTCACAGCACACCCTCCAGTTCTTGCTTTTGTGGTTCAGCACACCATGCCTGCATCTGCCACTTTTACAAAGAACAGCACAGTACTGTCAAACACCCTCAGCCACACAACTCCTTTCACCTCCAAACAGACATAAGCCTCCCTGTGTTGTACCTGGAGTAGGAAGTGTTCTCAAATTGAACAGACAGCAGCGGTGAAAGCAGGAAAATAATAAAGTCCTGTTACATTCTCAAAGCTGTCAGAGCCACCAGCAAATCTTCAATACCAAACAACTGCCAAGTGTTAAAGTCTATAGGTAAATGTAAAAGCTTTCTAATCAAGATAGCTGTTACTTATTTTACATTTGTGCCCATGAGCTGCAATGGACCAAGCCCCATTTTACTGAGTTTTGTGCTGAGGCACAGGTAGTCCATACCCTCAAAACTAAAGTAACTTTTCTCCTGTTCATACAGGTACACATCTCTTCTTGCCCCTGGAGTCTTCCTTCCACTCCTGGACTGTAAGAGCCAAGTTTAACACTCATGCTCCTAGTACAGTAAAGGTTGGACTTGATGATCTTAAAAAAATCTTTTCCAACCTAGTTTATCATCACGGAATGAAATCAACAAGAGAGCAAGTAATCAGATACACAAATGAGAGCCTGAGACAGAATTATACTACCCATAACTATCTCACAAACCCTCATGGCAAACATCTAGGGGATCTTAAACTGGGAGGCTGTAAATACTTCATTGTTGCTTTTCAGTAAATGCTGCTTTCATCTAATCACTCTGCTTCAGAGCTAACCAGCCTGAAACCTCAGTTTATCAAAAGACAGCTTTATGAAGTCTTTTTAAATCTATGATAATACCAGATGGCTTAAAACACTATTTGCTAGGAATACGACAGAAAAAAAAAAAAACCACAACCAAAAAAAACCCCAAAACAACCTAATCTTCTAATATCACATTTAAAAGGTTGTCTCTTCTCTCTTGCGACTAACCTGGAGACATCAGGAGTACCCTTGTTACACCTTAGTATTGTGTAGATAAATGCTTTGGCACTTCCCTTGGGTTGTGATTCCAGCTTGCGCCATCCTGTATCATCTCCCTGGAGCAAAATGAAGCCTGATATTCTGGCCATGCAGACACAAACCTGAATTACAGCACTTAAAATGAGAGAACCAGAAATGCACACTAGCAATTTTTATGCAATTAATTTCTTACAAGTGACAGACGACTCAAAAATCCAGGGAAGCACAAACTGCATATGAGAGTTAACAATTCTCTCTCTTTTGATCTATGAAAGGAAGCATTGGGAACAAGTGAAATAAATTCCTATTTCCTCATACTTTCCTGTGATGATCCCAGGAAATTCTAAGCTGTCCTTATTTATCCTCTGTGGTCCACATTTCCCCTCAGCACAGCACAGCGTTTGTTTATGGATCCTTCATCATTTTTTATAAGAAATGTTTAGAAAAGCTGAGCAGCCGCTTGTTCACCTTGCTTACAGACAAAAAAAAAAAATCACCTCATTCCCTCTTATCCTGCTTATACAGAACTTACTTGGAGAGAAAAAAAAAAAAAAGCCTTTAAATAATACTGAAAGTTAATCCACATGAGGCCTTACTTAAGAAAGGGCGGGAGGAAGAGAGGAGGAGCTGCACAGGGTGGGCTCAGTGAAGGGGTCCTGTTTGACAGAATAGTTACCCAATCATTATACAGTGATTTTTTCTTCTTTTCTTAAGCTATAAGAACATTACAAAACACAGCAAAAAATTATTTACACTTGTCACATGTCTCATTATTTAGGGATCTGCATTGCCACCAGTATTTAATATTACACAGCCTTCTAAGATGTCTTCTCAGATTCTTGTAACTAAATGCCTGCAGACATCATACATACATCCTGAGAGAAATTAATTATTTTGCATTCTTCACAGGTCTTCGAAGCTAATAAACCTGTAATATCATCACTGAATATGGAGCTAAGTACATGCTCAGTAACTAAATGGGGCAATGGGGGAACACAATTGGGGAACACAGCATGTGACCATACAGCTAATGAGCATTAGGTTAATGCACAATAGAGGTGGGTTAAATCTGTAGCAGCCACATTAATTTATTCCTCAGCTTTTGACCTCTGTGCAATTCTTTTTTTTTTCCCCTCGGTATAAAATGGATACAGCTGTATAGCCAGGTAGGTAAAAGGTTTTAACAGTGAACTTTGTTATTTTGGGAACCTGTTTTCTATATTATTGTCATGGTTTAAACCAAACCAGACAACTCATTCACTCACTCCCCCCACTTCCTGCCCTCCCCCTACTCCCAGAGGGACAGAGAGGAGAGTTAAAAAGAATGCAAGAGATGATAAGAACAGTTTAGTAACTAAGGTATAACACAAATCACTACTGCTACCACCAATAATAACAATGATAAAGGAAATAACAAGGGAAGAGAATACAACACCTCACCACCAGCTAAGCGATAACTCGCCCCCTCCAGCCCGATCAAGCACTGACCGATACCTCCTCCAACCCTGCAGTCCCCAGCTAACTCCCAGTTACATCCCGGGCATGACGTGCTGTGGTATGGAATACCTCTTTGTCTAGCTTGGGTCAGGTGTCCTGTCTCTGCTTCCTCCCAGCTTCCCCTCCTCCCTGGCAGAGCATGAGGCTCACAAAGTCCTTGGCCAGACCAAAACATCATTGTTATCAGCTCTGTTCCCAGGCTGAAAGTCAAAACACTGCACTGCACCAGCTACCAAGAAGGAGAAACATGACTGCTACTGCTGAACCCAGGACAGTTACATTCATTGGTAGAGAAAAACAACTCAAGGAAAAAAATTAAAGTATTTATTTATGTATTGTTACAAATTTGTGGGATTTTTTTTTTAATTAAATGTATTTAACAGGACAACCTATTTGCACTCAGGCCTTTCAGCATTTTAAAAAGCTAAAATGCACACTTTTGGTGCCCATATATATTATGGTCAAAAATAATCCTCAAAGACAGACTGAAGGGTCAAGAACTTTAAGCAAAAAAACCTCAAGTTGAAATAGTCAATTCCCTTCAACAGTAGTTTCTATTTTATGAGATTATATTCTTTACACTAGCCAACTATACACAAACAAAACTACTACAAAAGCAAAAATGCAAAAAATATAAACAAACATATACACAAATTGCTGTGTTTCTGTCCGAGCTACCTTACCATTAAGAAATCCAGTACATATGCATTATTAGTATTTATGTACTTAATTTGTAGTATTTAATTTTTTAATTGCAAACAGGATTCAACATATAGAGCAACTTAAAACAGTTGTCAGAAGCATAATTCATGATGCCTGGACACTGAGAAAACTATCCACACTAGGGAATCAAATTGACATAAATTCCCACACCTTTTCTGACACCACTTATACTGCTGTGAGATTTAGGGTATTTAAAATATTTAGAAGTACTTAATTACTCCAAACAAATTTTTGGATTCCACTAATTTACAAAATGCATACATTTCAAGATTTAAAGTAGAATTAGTATCACATCTGCAGGTATATGTATCACGTTCAGTAAAAGTGTCCTGTTCGTAAGCATTTAACAATGCTTTGGTTTATTAAGAAACTTTTCTTCGCAACTCCAACAACTGGCAATGACAGCAAGACATCTATGTTCACAGTCAACCACTTAATAAGAATACTAACCCAGACACATCCCTTAACCACGTATGAACTCTACAGTGACTGACTGAATGCTTATCATTAGGCAAGTATGCCAGGGTACTTGCACTGCTAAAAAGCCACAGTATTTAGGGACTGTCAACAGATACTGGAAAGAAAATGAAAACTGCCTGCACATGGATGTGATGAGTGTTACTGTCAGTCAATGCTAAGATTCTTATACAGCATAGGGTCTGTTCTGATTTTTCAAAAAGATGGCTTTCTTCAGCGACTTCCCTTAAGGCATTTGTCTATGTATTATTTGAACTGCCAGGATACCTAAGAAAACCCAGGATAACAGTTCTGTCTATCAGTAAAGTATTGTAATAAGTAGTAGTAGTAGCAGTAGTGTTAGTCAGTTCAACACTGGAGAATTTGAACATAGACTGTGCCAGTTTACACCCATTATAAACATGAAAAATGCTAATATCTATAGCAACTGATTTCAGTGGAAAACTCAAGTACAATGACATTTTTGCAGATCTCCTCGTACTCAGAGACAATACAGTAATGTATCCATAGGCTTCAATTTTCAGGAAATATGTTCAGAGTCAAATCTCATTTTGGGTATTATTTTAAGTGCTTGAAAACTCTTACAGTATTGAGCAGAGCATCTGATGAACCCCTTCTCACACAATATATACATTTTGATTTAAAACACAAGCCACTCCATACAAGACACATTTTGAAAACAAGTTCCTAAAACGTGAAGGCTAGTTTGGTGAGTTTTGGAGGCTTGGTTTTTGGTTTGTTTTTAAACATTTCATACACTGCACGGTCATGTCACAACTCAAAAACAATGCAGAATATACATAAAAAAATTAAGAAACTGCTTGTAAAAATGTTGGGAAAAATGTAAGTCAGTTTCACTGAAAAGGCTCAATAAAGTGCAAGCAGTAAATGCGTTTACATAGTGAAAAGTTTAATTATTTTGTACGAATGTATTGCTGACAATGAGAGACACTCTATTAAAAATGTTTTACCTTGACAGCATGCCCTCATATAAAAAATATATTCCAATTGCATTGCAGTACAACCAGACCATGACAGAGCTGAAAATGAAATGAACACTGAAATGCAACTGCTCCTTTTCAGCAAGGTAAAAAAGGAAGAAAGTATGCAGATTTTTACTATTACAGTATACTTCAATTAACTAGATAAACTGGACCAGCCAAAATTACACAGTACAGTAATTGCAAATGAAAATGATGCCCTGCTACTTACTTGCATTGACGCACAGCCATTTCTTGTGAAAGCATTCAGGAGGTGCTAAACTGCAAACCTGGAACTTATTCCTGTGCAAAATGCTCAATACTGTGACCTCTCACTAATGCAGAGCTCTCTAATTACTGGACAAAAGTATGAACTGCAGCAAGTATTTTTACATCAGAAAAATAATTTGTTCCATTAAATCAGGTATTTGTCCTCTCAAAAGCATCTCCTTCTGCTTACAAGTTATTTAAGTTATCAAGTCCTCAAAGTGTACCACAACTTAGATGATTCCAGTAAATGAAAAAAAAAAAACAACCCCAAAATAAAACAAAACAAAAAACACTCTAATATCACTTGTCACCCAATGCAAGAATTTGTTTGCAACTGGAGTTTTGTTTTATAAAAAATAATCAAGCCAACTGAAGAAGTTCTCCCAGCAGAGGTGACATTTTCAAATCATTTACCTTCTAGCCAGATTCTCTGGCATTCAGGAATAGTTTAGCATAATATCAGGATGATCAAGCAGTAACTATTTTCCTTCACAGACTCCTATTTGTCCTGTAAGGCCCAGCAGCAAAATTTTTGCTAGTGGCAGGTATTAAAAGAGGGAACTACTTCCTCATCACCCATAGAAACTGAAGTCTGATCAAAAGCATATGATAATCTCTTTCAGTGGAGATTTTCCACACAGCTTTTATTTACAGAATCTCCATTTAAGACAAGCACAGGATTATGACAAAATCATCCAAAGTGTTAAGTTGCTGAAATTCAAAACTAGTATTTGTCTCTTCAAAACAGTCCTTACTTTTTATCCTCCAGTTTCTGCTAATACCAGGAAAAAAAAAAATAAAAAATACAAACCAAAAGCTTTATTCCTGCACAGCTAGTGTTGAGCCTTTTAACTGCTCAGAAATGGCATAATGTCAAATTGCTTAATAAAGCTCTGTGGAGACACTGGTCACCTATTAAACTGTAAATAATGTCAGTACCAATCTCAATTTTAAAAGTTTGTGTCTTTTGTCAAATTAAATGACCCCAAATACTCATTGTCAAATAACTCATGAAGCACAATTTAAATCAGCTTGTAAGAGCAGCAACTTTGCAACAACAGGAACTTTAAAAACAGGTTATTAAAATAAAGTCTGTGTAGAATTTTAATTATGAAATAATTTGGTTTTACTTTACTTAGGATTTCTCATTCTTACAAAGAACAGTTGGCCACTGCTTTCCTGAAGAATAGTTATTTTTAGCATTGTAATTAGTGTAACAGAAAATAAGTGTTTTAACATGAGTTTAAACAAATTTAAGACACTTTTCTGTAGGGTCATCATCATATGATGCTCTTTTCAATAATTTTATAAGCTTCTAAATCACATAAAGGATAATGCACATTACATTTTATTCACACTATAAAAAAAGCACAATATACAGGCCATATCATTTAAAGTGCAACACAACAGAACATTTCTGCAACATTCAGGTTCTTCAAAGACCCACAAAAGTAGGCATTTAATATTTAGGAACAAATCCTGTTCATAGGTGTATCAACACTGCTGTAAGTGCCACGCTAAAAGCAATGCTTATGACCACTAAACAATATTATCTACTTCCATATTATATAGCCTTCATGTTTCATCTCCAAAATGAAAGCTTTTATCCTTTAGTCAGTAAAGAGCATCGAAGACAGTTCTTTGACTATGCTCTGAAATCATCTTTAAAGTATATTTAGTTTCAGCACGTAGGCTGCTGCTTCAGATGTTAAATCTACCAAGAAAAATATGGTAAACAGAATAGAGCAAGCATGTGTCCGAGTTGGCAGCGCATGCTTCACTATGTTGGCACTATCTACCAAATGTATTGGTAACACACAGTATAAGCAAGTACCAATTCGCTTTCCACTTCATAAATATTTTTGGTTGGATGTTTTGCTAACAGTAGTTGAAAATCTCGTTTGTTCCTGAGATGAACATGACAAAACAAAGTGAGCTCCATCTAGTACTGCCAATGGGACAGTGTTCTGCATTTCCAGCTTTGCTACCTGCTGAGCCAAATTTATCTCAATCCTCCCCAAGGCGCCACTTCTGAGACTCTTCTTGACGCACATCTGGCCTGATCTGGTTTCTCATTCCACCTAGAACATTTGAGGTTGCCTCTGTTGCGACAATGAAAGGTTTCACCACGGTTGGTGGAATTTGGCGGAGGACTCCTCCTACTGCTCCAGTTACTCCTCTGTTTTCATGCTCACGAGCAGCAGTTTCATAGATGGTTTGTGCTGTGTCTGTAATCCCCTTTAAGAAATTAACAGAAATTATTTACACTGAAAAAGAAAACCACTCCTTAATTTAAGGGAAACTTAAAACTGCTCAGCATTTATCTTCTTTTTTATCTGTATTATAACTAGTGCAATTATACTAACACAAATATGATCCAGTTCTTCTAATGCAGCCTAAAATAACACTACTATGAATTATTATGAAAACATTTCATGTAAATTCTGGTGGCATTTCTTGTGAAGAAACTGTTGGGTACTGTGATCCATTAAAAAAATGACAGAATTCACTGAAACCCCCCCCCCGGTTGAGACCCAACTTCCTAGACATGCTATTAAGTTCAGCTAACTGAAATACAACATCAAAAGTACAATAAAACCAGGTCGGCATTCTAATTGTTATACACTGTAATAGTAAAAAGAGCCTTCACTCGTTTGAAATCCAGCATTATGCTTAGACTTCTTAACTCCAGAGTTGAAAGGGGAAGGGGAGAGAGGTAAGGGGGAAGGAAGGGGAGACAGATGACACAGGATGGGAAATCAGGTTTACATGTCTCAGAATAACTAAATCCTCACAACTGTAGAACAATGAAGTCCTATTCACACTTACGAATTTACTTCTTCTTCTCTGAATTTTCCAGGCAAGGTTTCTGTTGGTTTAAGATTACTGATGAAGAGTCTTGTTCAAAATTTAAATCCCCTTCTTCATGAGCTGAACTTAAACCAATACCAATATTTTACTTGCTGTCTTAGAAAATAACTCTTCAGTTTGGTTAAGGAAAACTACTTTTGCACTCACCTCTTTTACTACACTATATGCTTTGGCTACACCTTCTCGTAGGTCTACTGGCTGATGAGCTAAACGATGAGGATGGAATCGTTTGATCTTTTTTGCTTCAATAAAAGTAGGCCCTGGTGATACCATGTCATATGCAGTTTCTGCAGCTGCCTGAAGATCAGGAGCAAATGCAAAATATATAAATCTTACTGTATCAAATCACAAATTTGAACTACCAATAGGGTGACACAATTGAAATAAAAAGAGTTCTAATTCCACAAATATCATTAATTCACATCAGATTAAGGTTTCTAAAAGAACTTCTGCAATGGCTACAGCTGTAACTATATAAGTTCCATAATGAAAGAACGAATGTTGTAGGCTTTGATCAGGTTTTTTCCACCCTAATTCCTATTCTTTCAAAGGCATCTTCTACTCTGCACAAAATGCTCAACAGAAACTGAAATACTTGATCAATGGTATGTTTTCGAATAAACATACAAGCATACACTTAACTCCACTCATGTGGATAACACCACTAGGTTTTTTTACTATAGATGTTCAGGCTTAGTCATGTGTAACATTTTTGCAAAACTAGGTGATAAAAGTGTAATTTCATCATGTATTTTACATTAAGGAACATAAATTTCTTAACACTTTAATCCATGATTACTTTAGGGTTAAATCCAGAAAGTCTTACAGACTTCTCTGTACATTAACACGATCAATATTGGATTTGAGACACTTTTTTTTTTTGTTGGTTGATTTCGTGTTTTTTTAAATAAGTACAGATAAGCTGATATTTTAAAAACAGTAAAGAATCTATTACTGAAAAATATATGTGTGTGAAGAGCTCACCTTTCTCTGTATCAGTGACTTTTGTAGTGCAGCTAAGTATTTTAGTATTAAACTGTATACTGAAATAAAGACATTAAGAAACATGTAACAACCTGGGTGTTCAGCAATATTTTAACACCATTTCTAACCACTGATGCCATAGCTCTCACCTCACAGACTGCTGCAAGCTTTTCTATTTTCTTTTGTTTAAAAGATATGTTCCCAACCTTAAATATATAGCATTAAGATACTAGCTTAGTATAGAGCACTTACTAGCAACACTTCTCAGCTTATGGCTTAACTCCAGAAGTAACACACTATACCTGTATAGTCTGAACCATTCTGTTTGTTAGCTCCAGGGCTGCCATTGCAGTGGAAGTGCCAAAAGAAGCTGCTCCTCTTTGAAAGCCTCTTACAATACGGCCATCCTTTCGGTACTGCTCTATTGGTAACCACACCAAGTCTTTCAGACCTTGGACTGAAAATGAAGACATAACACCAGTTAGACAGCTCTCTTAGACAATCAGATTGCCTTGAGAGGAAATGAGAGAAGTGAAAAACAAGTATTAACACTGTATATGTTGCAGGTTTATCAGATTTTGTTTGTTTTTTAAAGAAAATGCCATGTGTGTCTCAACAGAAATAAGAATTAACTTACCTAATTGCACTAGGGAATGCATGGGCCCTACTCCTCCCAAAATTCCTGGTAGCTGGTTTTTCTTTATATCATTAAGCCATTCACTGATGGCATAGGAGAACAATTTATCCACACCTAATAAACTGAAGTAAATAAAATTATTGTATTTTTAAACATATGATTCCTAGTAACACAAATGCATTATTCACTGAAGTAAACAACATTGTTTTAACAAAAGAAAAGCTGTTTTCAAGCGTCATCTTCTGTTGCTGTTGGCTAACCCAAGCATTTTGCATGTTATGTATTTCACAGAAGTTCAAGACTGCATAATAACATCCAGTTCAATAAAAAATAAAAATATGGCTAAAATTAAGTGTTTAGCACCAAGATTAGCACATATATTACTATCTTGAAAATGAATGACGTTCTTGAATGTTATATATTTTATGAAAACTAGAATCAAGACATATTTGTAAAGTCAGAAACTGTCTTGTATTTTACAAGTCCGTCTTATCACAGTTTGCCTTTTTCTTGCTGCATTCAGTTCAATTTGCAGTCCCAATGTTAATCTACAATTCAATAAACTTACCCATGCCTGTAACAAAGTCTCTTCAGCTTTAATTCTGAGCAGTTTAACTGAGCAAGCCCAATAAGAATCCCAGCTAGTGTCCCCTGTAAGTGAAATACTTCGTTATTATATTACTCATTCTGTACAATCTGTGAGAAATAATTTCAACATCTAACTCTTATTGCAGGCATTTCTGTCTAAACTGATTCTAACCTAGTGTCCCAAGTACTACTCACTTCAGTGCTATGAAATTGTTACATGAACACTTGCAGAAGATGAAATCTAGCTTATCTGGCTACTCTAAGAAAAATATCTGTATACAAGTGGGCTTCTTAAGAAATATTAAGATACAATAAATAATGTAAATGTAGCTCCGGCATTAGTGTGTTCCAGGCATTCTAAAGCTGCTACTTCATGTTTTCATTTTATTCAGCAGAAGTGCAAATGCAAGAAGTTGCTCCTTTTACCGGTCCATATATTCCTACTACTTGTCATGACCAAGTACAAATCTGGTTGTGCATACAGGATTTTTTGAGGTCTGCTCTGTAAAATTAGCATGATAATCAATACATATTTTAAAGAGAACTATCAGCATTTTTTAATCGGTATTAAATTCTGCCATTGACACTGAAGCCCATACACTACTTGACTGCATGGGATGGAAACAGGGAGAAGAAAAAGACTTTATTTTGGCATTACATGAAGGAGAAAATAAAATGCACAATTCTGGCATCACATGGTGGTACTACCCTTTGAGGGGCACCACAGCTTTGTAGAAAGATATCCAGCCATCAATGAGTTGATAAATGTGACTGAAAGTCTCATTCTGAGTTAATCATACCTGGACGATCCACTCCCTAGTTTTCAAATTAAGCGTGAAACAAGGTTAAGCTTTATTGAAATTAAGTGGGGAGGGTGCAGGGGACAAGTTCTAGATTTCTCAAGATCACATCCATAATGAGTAGGGACATAAAAATATACCTCAGCTCACGTAGGGGGTTGGGTGGGGGAACCAACGCAAACAACACCTATTTTTTTCTTCTACAGCACCAGCAGTATACACAAACCTGATCCATTGATACATGTTTGCCATGGTAATCAAGCCGTATTGGAACTTCCGATGTAAAACGAAATTCTCTGGGATACACAAAGGAAATTTTTCAGTGAGAAACGTGAAAGGGAATAAAATTATCCTTACAAAAAAAAAACAAACGATGGCCTTCCATTTTCTGCAAGCCAGAAATCCTCTAGTTACTGTGATAGTACTTCAGAGTAAGTGAACAATGTACAGTGGTAAATTCAGCTTACCTTGGCTTATTAACATCTAGTCAAGGTTAGCATTTATAATAAATTCAACAATCCTGCAAAACTGCTACTAAGCCCGCAGGTGAACATCTTCCCTCTCTTCACAGCATGAATTTCAGTTACAAAACAAAAAAAAAAAGTATGGCTAATAATGGTTCTACAGGCAAAATTTAGCCCTGCAGCTGGAACCTATTAAAAAATTCTGCTGGTGATTATGTGATGAAATAGAACCACAGACATTCTCTCACAATTTGGCTCTGCCCAGCTTACCAAAGCACACATCTGTGGTTAGAGGCACTTATGATCTGAAAACATGAGAAAAAACTTCTCATAATAAGCTGCAATTTTCATTATCACTTTCCAGTCAGGACCACGCTAGAGTTTCTCCTGTGATATCTTAATCATGTACCTCTCCCATGATATCTTTTTCCTCTCATCTCCAATGATATCAGAACTAATGTACATTGTTAGACATCAGAGTACAAAGACTGCTCTTTTTATTTCTTCATGAAACATCTCATTACTGGTTCTATGCATGGCAGAGCTTTAATTTTATTTTCTTGTGCACAGTAGTGTGCAGAAGTTAAAATCATTAGTTACCTTTCAGTGTCAAAGCAAATATATTTTATTTCCTTAATCAGTCAATAAACAAACAAAAAAAATGTACCTTGTCATAAGGTCTGAATAGTTTATCATTATACTTTCTTAAAACACTCAACAGAACAGCCATGTGTCACCGGAAATTTTTTAATGAAAGATTACCTGAAAAATACTGGCTGATCACTGTATGACATCACTTCTTGTGGGAAATAATGATCTTCTCCATTAACAACATCCATAGAATCCATGCTAGCATTTTCATTTGCTTGTTTGTGTGATGAGAAAGAAATGACTGGACTTGGTTCCTTAAGGCTGCTCACATGCCTGGGCAAACTACATGTAACTTCAGCATCAGGAGACTTCTTAACTAAGAGAAGAAGTCATACACAGTAAACTGACTCATATTTTTCACAGTGATTACAAAAAGATTGTGTTTATACAATTACTGTGTCCTCAGTAAGATCTAATGCTTATTAAATGGAATTACTAGCAGCACAATAGATTCTTTTAGTAAGATAATATCTTAGTTCTCACCAGAAATTGTTATAAGAAGCTGAGATTTACGCATCAGCATAAATAAGCCACCTGGTTTTAATTGCAGCATACTCTGCAGTACTGCAGAGTACTTCATTACTTATGCATTTCAGTATGATGTCTCAGTAGGTAAATTATAGCTGCTAACAGATTTACAAATATAGTTAAAAGAGAAAATATGCTTCTCAGTGTGTACTGGGTTTTGAATCAGATGGTGTAGTTAATTAGAAGTACTGCTTTAACTGCATACATACACTGCACTGCTTATTTATAAACTTGAAATCTGTTACACAACTTCAACTATTAGACAAACTCTTTAATGCACTAGGTATTAAATAATGTATTTAATAATAACTGCTAAGATTGTACACACAGCCCTCAATTTTTTCTGAAGTTCTGATTAAACATACTCCAATTTTGGTGAAATCTTTTATACAATTGAGACTCCAGACATTGAAGACCTTTGCTGCTATTTATAAAATACAAAGCTAAAACACACAAGGTTTCTGTGTTCTAACAATTAGTTACTAATGTTGGGGTTTGGTACTTAATGTAAGCTCTTTTACACAGACAAGATTCACATGTGAATTTACAGACATGTGAAGAAGCACTTTCATGCTAGATTTCTGAAAAGCATACCTTCAGGATCTGGAGTAACTAAGAGTTCTACTTCTGCAGAGAGGCTAGTGAAAAAATCTTTCAGGAAAAACAAAGCATCCTAATGTCAAAAATAAAATACAATCACGTTAAAAAATCATGTTAAAAAAAAACAAATGAGCCCACAGTTCTCTAAAAATATTATCTACTATTCTAGCTCTCACATATGAATCAAAACACATTTCTTCTTTTTGACTCTTAACATGTGCAGAAGCCACACAGAAATCTAGGACAGGAACCAGAAAGACCCTCTTAGTCACTGCCCATGCTACACATAATATGATTTCATAATCTATCTAGCTGTGTCTTAAACTCCAGAATCGTTTTCATCATCTCCACTCTCATTTTGGAGACTGATCCAGAACCCGAGTGTTTTAATGGCTATAAGCTTTTCTCTGATTTCCAATGAAAGAGTATTTAAGCATATTTTATATTCATCTCCAATACTGCCAATGTCAGATAAATTACTCCAGATCAGATCTTACCACTGCTTCACTGAAAGTCATTAACACCAGCTATTAATGCCTTATTAATATACTGAAATTATTAGTTTGCTTTTTTTTTTGGCAGATGCATCACACTGGTACCTTGTTCACCCTATCATTCCTGATACCTGGACTTCTTTTTCTTTTTTGTTTCTAAGTGATACACAGACAACTTAAGTATTAATAAGAACTTCTCACATGACTGCATGCAGCCTGTGCTTCCAAGAAAGCTGTGGTTATTTTGCAGAAGTTGTAAAGGTGAATTTTGTTTACAGCACAGAAGATAAAAGACCTAGAAATGTAGTAAAGAGGGAATGTATTTCCTCACTAGATGGCAGTATTTGCATGTTATTTTTCCCTATGAAATTTTTACAAACCATAGAGTTCAGTTTTTCTAACAGTAAAATGAAAACCTGGTGCTCATGTGTGCTAAGGGAAATGTAAAATAAACAAACAAACGAAAACCCAAAATAAACTCTTATTTCTGTGCAGATGACAAATTAAGCAAGAAACGCCTCAACAAAGAGCAATAACCACACTTTGAATGTCCAAACTTATGTAGCCTTCTTAGCAGTGCAGAGAAAAAAAAAACACAACTGTTTCTTAAGTATATGAAAAATATTTTGCTAAAGAAAGTAAAACAATTTCTCCCATTTTTGTTCTGCCACTGCAGCTGATAGTGAGACCAAAGCCTGCAGAGCATGGAAGCAGCCCTCAAGTATCAACTGTCCTTGATTGGAATGTCATGAACAGCTTCTAGATTAATGATTAACTTTTTTCAATTAAAAACACCAAAGCCACTTCATGAACAAACAAAGCAAGATCATTCAAGAAAAGCCATGATTTCAAAACATTTGCTATCATCGTAAGTCTCAGGAGGTAAACTGGTATTATTGAATAAACTGCCAGGTCTAGAAATATTTTTAGTTTTTAAATTAAAAAAAAAAGGCTAGTCTCTCTAATAGCTGGAGCAGAAAACAAGTTCTAACATGGATATAAACAAAGTGGTATAGGTCCAAAGATATGTGTGACTGACCATAAAAAAAGGCATCAACCAAGAAAACAATCCCATATAATGTGTACGATAGTTACAAATATCTGTTAAAAAAAAAAACCACTATTATTAAATAAATAAAAAATGGTTGCATTTTGGTTTCGTCTGATTGTTTGTGGGGTTTTTTTGTTTTGTTTTGGGGTGGGTTTGTTTTGTTGTTTGGGGGGGGGGTGTAGTTGTTTGTTTGTGTTTGTTTCTTTTGTTTTTTTTTGTTTTGTTTTTGCATCGGCACAACTGACCTGGTCAATATTGAGGCGAAGCGGCATTAGTGAAACACGTAAACAACATTCCTGCGGGGATCTGCCAGATTCTGGACGGACATGTAATGCTTTAACTGTTAACTGAAAAGAAGCAAAAGAAGAATTAAAAGTAGTAGCATTCACAATTATTCAATATCAGAACACTAGCAGAGAAAATCTTTTACTGCAAAACCTCTGTACTAGTCCAATTCCACCTACCCATAATAAAACTACTATTGCATAAATATTATGTACGTTATAAAAATGGAAAATAGTAACCCCCCAAAAAACCTAAATTCATAAATCCTTTATAGAACCAGTAATACTACAGTATACCATAAAACTACAACTCCACATCTGTAGTGAAAGGTCTAATCATGCTCATGCAAGATGTTTGTTCAAAAACAGAACAGGAAAGCTACCAAAGTAGTCCTGCAAATCTATTTTTTTTAAAAGGACAGAATCTCAAAAACATTAATACGTGACATACTAATATTCAATTTTTTTTTTAATATCCAAAAGCAGTCAAGCAAATAACCATCAACAAGTTGTACTACTTCAATGTTCCATGACCTCATGTTCCTTCTTCTGCAAGATCAAGAAATTTATACAATGCCCACAATGACAGTCCAACCACAAATAACACATATAGCATACAATGAATTAACATATTCCATAACTGTACCATGTTTGAATGTGCTTTTCTGGGCATCTCCTTACTGCAGTAGAGATAGAGAAATTTATTCATCTGTGATGTAGCTAAGCGATCTCTGATTTCAAGGTCTTGAACAATAAAAACCTGTCGTGACACTGGCTGCTCCAACAGACAGGATTCACCTTCTGCACCACCTGGAGGGTACACCTCATGCTGGAATTTCACCTTTTAAAAAGGAAAGAAAACCAGCATAATCAGCTTCAGTGAAAAATAATCATTAGCAATAGAATACTAACTAAACAAACAAACAACAACAACAAAAAAAAAAAACCAAACAAAACAACACACCACAAAAACCAAAAACCAAACATCACTCATAAGATCTTTAAAGCCTGGCTACTATTTTAAACTTACAGGAATAATATTAGGATTTCTGAAATCTATTCAGATTTTTGCATGGCTAGCAGTTGAAATTTTCCAATTCCTAGCTTTGCACCTGTTCATATTTTAAGATGTAAATTCCAAGCCAAAACAGAGTCAGTGTAAGACAAAGAACACATTTTGCGTTTTAATATTGACTCCTCTCAACCCTGAGATGTTTCTTACCGCATTTTGAAGCCTGTACCAGGCTGTCTTGCAAATCTTGAGTCCCGCACATTCTAGACTTAAGAAAGTAAGGTTTCTTTCCTATGAACAGACTTTTCAAGTAGATTCTTCCAGTCTCAGTTTCCTTTTTCTTTACTCACCTTAGTCTACATAAATGTTAATCCATTACCTTTCATCAACTGTAAAGAATTCTGAATTCTCTCCTTCTCCTCATCTCTTGATACAGTTCTCATTTTCAGAGACCTGTGGTTACCTACAAGTCATCCTCTGTCTCAATAACCCCCACATCATCCAGGACTGCAATGTAATGAAGCAGAGCACACATACAAACAGAACAGTGGCCTCTACTGGCCAGATACTGATGTTAAAAACCACGGTATTTAAGTGCCTTGTACTCAAGATAACCATGTGAACTGGAACATTTGAAGTGTTGAAGAGAAAAATAGATGTTTATCATAATCACTGCTCAGACCCCTTATGTTCTCCACACCCTTTGCTTTAATTTCTTCTTAAACATCATCATTATTATTAAGCCTCGTACTAAGGTGGGGAGGCGGGGGGAAGAGGGACAGACATAATCAAAACAAAACACACAGAGAAAAAAAAAAAACAAAAAAACCCTAAAACCAAAGTCCTTTATGCCTCAGTACTAACACGAACTCATTAAACACCTGCAAATTAAGACAGATTGTTACATTTCTACACATTTTTCACACAGAATATGAAATGCTTACTTTTTTCCTTTTTTTTTACTGCAATGTCATGTGTTTTCTAGAAAAAATTAATATAAGCACCAAGCATTTAAGTTTGGAGTGCTAACAGGATGAATTTTAAACTCTAGACATGCACATAGACTGTAAAAGGCATTCAGTTTTATGTAGTACCTTTCATGTTTACAGAAAGTTTTGGAAAGCCTTATTTTGAAAATGTTTTGTTATTGATCCATTTAACATGAAATTTGAATACTTCCTTGACTATGTTCTTCACAGTGTCAGAATCAAGAATCTAGTTTCTATGTTAAGAGCTAAGCACAAGCTTAAAAACAACAGTTATGTACTTATGCCTTAAGGGCGCCAAATACATTAAAGGAAATATAGGGACGATACGGTCATATAACTGGATGCTATTTAATATCCAGTTACCAAACAATACACTGTCTCAAAAGATCTACATTCCAGTTATTTTGCTAGACCATTAAATTTAATAATAGGCATCTGAATTCAGAATAGAACTGAAGACAAACAGAACAGTCCTTGTAAAACATATTTATAATAAACAAAATCTTTAAGAATATTAAATATCCTTCATCTTTTGAAACACGTTTATTCAGCAAGTATATAATACTACTCTAGAAGAACAAATACATTTTTTGTTAAATTCTAAATTCATCACCTTCAAAGTGCTTAGATGCAGATACTAATGGAAGAAATCCTACAGAATTCTAATGGAAAGCTGTTATCAAACATGTAACATGTTAAGATATTCACACACAATCATCTCTGAAGCTGTTTCTTTACCTTGCTTAATTGTATTTCCATCAGGAAGTCTGGGTTTCTTCCTCTTCCCCCACATGCTGTGCTCCGTCCATGCCTCGTTGGTGTATGAGAAGGGGAACTATGGGGACTTCTGAGGAAATAAACAAGAAAAATACTTTTGCAGATTAAACTTATGAGCTGTAATCTAACAGTAAAACCATATATATTTCACTGGATATAACTTAAAGTATTTAAATGGTTATGAGAGAAAAATACTAGAAATCACACACCACACCCCCCCCCCCCCCCCCCCCAAAAAAAAAACAAGAGAACAAACAACAGGAAAAACAGAACTTGTGTTTCTCTTAACCAAATACTTTCTTTTTACTGTTCAAGAAATGCATACTTAAGGAGAAGGCATGCCTCCTACCAAATTAACATTCATGAAACATTTCCTTAATTTTGGCTCTGATAATATTAATTACTCATTAGCTTATATGACATCCTGAAGACTAGACTCCAGCTACCGTAGTGAGTCTTTCATGCTCCTTAAGCCCTAAGCTCTTCAGGAAAACTTAACTTGTAATACAACCCTTAAAAGGAAAACCTATCCCTCCATCCCAAAAAAACGCACCAAACCCAATGCCAATTTGTCCAGGTTAAGACACAGGAAAAATACACTCTGGTTCATGGAGCTAAACTCCATGAACTCCAGAAGATTCTAGATGATCTTTCAGGTCCCTTCCAACCTAAACCATTCTATGATTGATTCCTTGTGAGAAAGGAGAAAAAAAGAAAGGAAGGAAGATTTGTGATTGAATAGTGACATTAACCTCAAAGGAAAGTTAAGTATTTTTAAATGTTCTAATCCTCAGAATTTTATCAAACACTTACATGAAACTTTTAGCTGGAGATGTTGGTGGTGCAGTGCCAAAATCCCTTCCACCATAGAGATGCCAAATAAGAGAGATCTCCTTTACAACATAGCGTACCAGAGGAACAGGGAAATGAAGGGGAGCTTTGCTTGTATCTGTTTTTTTAATAGGTTGGCTGAAATGATTTTCCTTTATGATAACTGCATCATCAACCAGTATTTTTATTACTGGCTCTTCCTCTTTTTCCTAATTGAAAAAAAAAAAAGTATATAGCATGAGGAAGGGAAATCTGCTTTCCTACCTATGAAAAGAAACTATTCTGTACTGTCTTCCAAAGCTTATATAAAAGAGGCTTTGTTTAGGAATTATTTAAAGACCAAAAAATGCAAAAATAAACCAGAAGCTGAGAAATGTTAACAAAACAAAACAATACAAAAACCCGAACTACTTTATCCAAACTGTACACAAAACAAAACAAGAGTTGAAAACAAAGAAAAAAACATGAAGAGCCCAGGTTACTGTAATAGCACTTCTGGAAACAAACAAGCTCAAAGATAACTGGGCAAAACCAGCTTCTAGAGATTCAGAACTACTTCTGTCTATTATGAAGAATACAACCAGAGATACTACGAAAAACATGAACGTGAGCTGTTTTCAAAGAGTTTGAGTGTAGTTTCCTAAATCTTTTAATGCAGTGGACAGAGAGCAGTGTAAAGTGACACACAAGCTTTTCTCTGAGGTTTGGCAAGGATCTTCAGCCCATAAAAGCATTGCAAGCTTTGACTATAAAATAAATTAATAAAAGGAGATGTGCAAAGCTGCTATTTTGATAAATATTGTATTTTGCTTAAAATATTTTTTTCTACCTATGCCATCACTGTAAGTCAAATTGGTAATGATAAAACCTGACTAAAAATGTAGGAAAATAGCCAATATAGTTTAAAGTAATATTCAGATCAGACAATTACTTACTGCTGAAATAAGGAAAAATCATGTATATTTGAAAATACTTGCATTCATTCCTCACAATAACAATGCGTGATGTCCTTAAAGATTATTTTTCTGCTACTTTGCCCACTGATAAGATTGCCACAAAGCAATCATAAAAAGCTATGAAGTCTAATTTGCCCAGGTCTTACATAGGCTTTTCTGTAATTTATCTTATATAGTAATTCTCAAAGCTTCTTACAGCAACAGCAACTTTCGGTGCAAAAAGAATGCAGAAATCATCACTTTCTGCGGGAATGTCTCCTGTGGCCTCATTTATCAGGTGATGAGGGAATGACTCGTAAGTGGGACTTGGCTCTTGTGAGATATTTCCACTCTCATCTGGAAACAAGAAGAGATCTGAGCAAGATGGTTCCTGAGTTTGAGATCTGTCATCCAAAATTCCTGGGAATTGAATGAAGGTGGAGAAAAAACAGACTTCAGTGGAAAAATCTTTACAAAGTATGAAAATCGAAACCAAATTACCTAACAGTTAACTAAAATATGTTACTTCAACTACATCAAGTTACTTACTGTATCTTGAATCAATTTCTACTATAAACAAAAAACAATTAAAAAAATAATCTACTTTACAATTTGAAGTGATTACATTATAATCATGACCAGTTAACAGTAGACATGAACTGAGAAAATACAGGAAAACGATTTGAAAAAGAACCCACAGATACAAACAAACAAAAAAACTCCAACAACAAAATTTTGTGTTCGAGTTTCTCATTCTAGTAGTAAGACCACAGCATCAATAGCTTTCAGTACTATACTGACTGCTCACCTTTTGTAGTGACAGGACAAGAGGTAATGGGTTCAAACTTAAACAGGGGAAGCTGAAGTTAGATACAGAAAGAAGCTCTTTACAGTAAGGGTGGTGAGGCACTGGGAACAGGCTGCCCAAAGAAGTGGTAAATGCTCCATTCCAGGCAGTATTCAAGGCCAAGCTGACAGAGCCTTGGGTGACATGGTCTAAGGGTGAAGCTTCCCTGCCTATGCCAGGGGGATTGGAACCAGATGCTCTTAAGGTCCTTTCCAACCCAAACCATTCTATGATTCTATGATTCTATTCTATGAAAACTTTCAATATCTCTCTCCTTCCAAAAAGGCTGTACTTTGTGTGTACTTATGCCTCCAGAGGATTCTTACCATTAGACTCTGGTTTCGTAGCAGAGGCAGTCTGTTGAGTCTCAATTTCCTCCATTGCATCACTCATCAAATCCCGCAAAATCTGTTGCTCTGATTCAGCAAGGCCTGGTCCATGGGAAGATGGTTGGTTAAAGGTCTCTACCTGTAAGAGAGGCACTATATATACTTACATCTTAAAGACAACTGCAACTTCATTCTGAATAAGATTTTGCTAGAATGGCTTCACACACATCTAAAAGTGTAAGAAGTCACACCTGAACTTTATAAATAATCTAGTGAGATGAAACTCTAAGCTAGATGATTCATAAAGTAGGTTACAACATTATGGTTCAGGGTATTTAAACCACCAAAGCACTTGGACAGAATATATATGTCCTGGAATTTCCTCCTTTAGATAAGAATAAAGTGAAGTACATAAACAGCACAAAATATTTTAAAATATTAAGCAGTGACCAAAGCAGAAAAAAAGTCACCATTTTACTCTCAAATATATTTTAAGCTAGATAAATCTGTTAATTTCTTTACAAGAATTTTTATATTCTTTGGAAATAGACTATGGACATCAAAATTAAAACATAATTAATGTTTTAATTACCAAGGAAACATCAAGATAAGTTGATATTATTTTGCCATTTTATACCTTCATTTTTGGCTTGCTAACTCCACATTTAATCTCTGTTTTAGCAGGTGGATGTAAATCACCGTAACTTGCAATATACTGTATTAGGTTCATTAGGGCAGCACACGAATCAGAGCAGGTACGAATATGGATTACATCACTGGAACAATGCAGCTCAAAATGTGGTTTAGTCTAGATAACAAAAATAAAACGCTCAGAATACACTTCAGATCAACATAAGGTTCCATGAAAATAGCATTAATGCACAGCTGGTTTTAAATTAATTTATTTGACTAGGTCAAAAACCTTAAAAGAAATAGTACAAGTAAACTGAAAACCTGCCTTGATTCTAAGTATAATAAAGCAATTTTCAAATCACAATCTGTCATGGAAATTTTACTTTTAGTTTTATTTGTGATTTAATACTTACTCTTTCATCATCAGAATCAGATTTTACTGCTGTAATGGTTAGTTCCAGCAGTCCCATATCCATAACACGAACATAATCTGAAAGACAATGAGTTATTGAAAAAAAAAAAAAAAAAAAAGACTTAACAACAAACATGATCCATATTATGTATTTTTTGTTATTAAACCATTAAAAATAGCATGAACTTGAAAAGGGATCTTTTTTACCAAAACCTTTTCCATCTCTGATTTTCTTCTTTTATGAGGATTACTCTCGAGTTCAAATTTCAGCTACTCAAACCTTTTTAATCCAATATATCACTCCCACTGCCACCATCTGTCTGCAGTGTAATCTTTTAATGTATTTATCCTTATCCCATCTGTGTGAGTTAGAGAAAGACACACACAGAAGTTGGGTGACTAAGCATCCTAGCAGTTTTTTAGTTTAAGTAAGAGAGGACATTTTCATATTTTACTAATCTTTCAGTACCATGAATATGTTATTCCCCTTTTCCTTGTTATAAGAAAACAAGCATATCTTTACTTTGTCCTTTGCTACAGATCTCTTAGTTAAGCTAAATACACACTTTTGTGGGCACAGGATTTCGTTACTTCTCCAATTAATTTGTTAAATATTGGTTCAAGTTCCTCAGTCCTTGAAGGCTGTAACTACACGAGATCAAATCAAGTTGGTATCATTCTTTGCAGAACCTAGAACTCAGTGCCGTATAACACCTTTCAATTTCAAGGTTTTAGAACAGACAGCTCATAAAATGAGATCTCTCTTCTATGAAGACTTCTTATGGTGCCAACTGCAGATTTTTAAAAATATGCTTTTTTTCAAATGCCTATTATGGAACTGCAGTAAGAAAATGGAAGACTTGCAAGTTGCTGCTCCCTGACATACTGCATCCAAAAGTTCAAACTAGAGTACCCAGGTTTTTATCAACACTGCATTATTCATTCATATTCAACTTGTTTCTCCTTATCTCCTCAGACCTCTTCTTCAAACAACCTTTATAAATGTTGAATATGCCTATAACTTAGGTATTTTGTTTCTTTAGGCTCTCAATTCATTAGTCACACCTAAAACATACCTCTGTGGAGGTTCACTGTAACAGTGTTGCACTTGTCAGACAGATGCAAAGTAGCTTCATCTAAAATTATCCTAAAAAATAAAAGATTAAATATGCTAGAGAACTTACATGCAATTCACCAGACAAAATAAATTAGTACAGAAAAAATCTTAACACATCTAGCATATCTTAAATCCAACTCTTCAAGTAAGCCTTTCATAATTTCCAAATCCCTTGGTAACTAACCACTTCAAGGTATTTTTGCCATCGCTAGTTATATTTGCATTTCAATTCATGTATTTGATCCTTTCTAGAATAAAAAGTAATGCTTTCAGCATATATAACTAATACTTCTTATTTCCTTTTTTGCCTTTATTTCTTTTTAAAAACAGACACATTTGTTTTCAAAGGTGATTTATAAAGCTTTATCAATAGTAGTAACAAGCAACTTAGTAGATGTTTCACATCAGAACAGATTTAACAGACTGAATATTCAACTAAAGTTGTAAGAAAAGTTATCAAAAAGTTACAGATAAGTTCAGTAATCACTTTATGCATAATTAATAAACTGCCTCCAAATAACAAATCTTTAAGAAATCTTAAGGTGCCACTATTTGACAAAATAGGCACAATTTCATTTCAGAACATCCTTAAATCCTCTGAAAAAATGCAGAATTGCTAGCTCTTAAAGAAAGCAATTCAACTTAGGAAAAAGAAAAAAAAATTAACCTAATAAACCAGAAGTATTACCTACAATATATTGCAAAAGATGCAAACTAGTGTGACCGTTTACACAACACGAATGTTTCCTGGGTTAAAAAAAAACATTACAGGCATTACAAGTTTTACAGGAACTTCCATGTTTCACAATCATTTAAATTATACCTGAGAGTAGAAGAGGATTTATCCACTGCAACACTGCTGGAAATGCTGAAAGTTTCAACAGTAAGAAGAGATCTGACTGGCAAAAACAAGGGCCTAACAACAAAGAGCAAAACAGAAAAATGAATACTCTGTACTCAGAAGTTCAATCAAAGCCTTATAGGCTACCTAACTAGATCTTCCCAGGCCTATGCAAATGCTTATCCTACTTTAAATTGCTTACAGTTTAAGTAATTCTACGTTCTCTGAAGGACTTTTTCCAAACAACCCTAAATACATATTACTCACAATATGCAAACTTGAATGTTGTGTATATATTTATTCTTTAGGAATAAATAGCTGCAGTGTCACTGACATACACTTGCATTTTATTTACCTGTAATCAAGAGCACAACTCCAAAGATGTACATGAAAAGTTGTAATTGTAGCTGGAGGATTATATCCCAGAACAGGCTCATCAGAAATATTCAAAAAATACAAAATCTAAAAAATTACAAAACATAATAATACTTCAGTATCTGTTAAATTACTAAATGATTATACACTAAAAAAAAAAAAAAAACATCTGCAATGGGTATGACAATAAAATGTTTGATTAGTAGAAGGAAAAAGGGGTGAGTAATATCAGATATTTGAAGGTGCTTGTCCAGTATCTGAATACAGAAAAACATGGAATGTAAACATGGTGAAATACACAAAATCCAAACTACAGCCTCAAAGGTTTGGAAAAGACCAATCCACAGATGCCTAAGTGGCTCCTTGTATAATGCTTCACAAGCCATTTTTAAAGCATTGCCCAAATACAGTCTTTAATCAGCTTTATTTGAAGTTATTACAGTGTATTTAGTTTTTTGTGTTTATCTGAAAAGCCAATTTTTCTTGTAATACTTTACATCATTAAAGTAATTTTCAAGTTATCTTTCTTTTTCTTTGGGGGGATGGGAAATATGCTCAGAATCAGAAATATGTACACATGCATTGTACACGTTTATTTGTCATGTATTACTACATAAAATAAACCCCTATACTCCTTTTTTAAGATCTGTCACAGTTCTCTCTCAAATCTGTTACACTAAATTTCAAGCCTGGGGCATATTGACACTGCTAGCCTTTTAATCATTTCCTCTATCTCTCTCTTTGGCCAATTTTTCCCCCTCCCTCTCCAAAACAGATTCCCAAGTGCATTTCACGTAACGTAAACTGAGCAATAATTCACAGAGAAAATAAGCAACACTGTATAAAGCAGGCAACATGAACACATACAAATACCAAGTTGAGAAGAAAGTGGTGACACAGAACAGCCCAAAGCACTAAGTTCAGCTCCATGTAGTTGTACAATAAAAATGCATACCATACATAGAGGAGGATAAACAGGATAGGCTTGAATGACGGGGTTCACTATTTGTAATCCAGTATGATGTAAGCACATGAAACTATACTGCTATTGTACTATTGGCTCCCTTATGTCTGCTATGCTATACTTTCACACCCACATGTATCAGTACAACAACTCTAATTCAGAGGTCTGCATTACAATCATTTGTGTAAACTGCTGCTCACTACTTCCCCAAAGTCTTCTTCTCCATTACTACTATTCAAACAATGTAAAACAAGAGACAGACAAGGGAGAAACAGGACCTGAGGAATTAGGGGAGCAGAAGGGAAAAATATAGAAATGCTTTCAGTGCTGCAAGTAACATGTTTATTTGTTTTGAGAATGTTTTTTCACAAGTGCTTGGGTAACACTGGACTACTGAGATTTTCTATCCGAATTTAAGAAAGAAAAAAAAAAAAGAACAAAAAAGCCCAAACAAATCAAATCAAACCCAAAACATAGAAAACCACACACAAACAAAACCCCAAACAAAAAAACAACAAACAACAAAAAAGACCTCAAAAAAATCCCAGAACTTTCCTGACGTGTTGAGTGCAGAGATTTCAGATGATGGGAGGAACTGTAGCAAATGAATATACAAGTAAGAATTCAAGAGCAAGACTAGACTGCTAAATGGTCTCAAAGAGAGACAAGAAAGAATAACATTTTTAAGAGCAGAGTAAGATAAAACACATAGCCTAACACAAAGATTTTCCATCAAGGTTTAGTTTGACACTTAAAGCATCTGTTAAAGCAGTGAGACTGAAACCAAAGATATAGTCAAGAACTGTAGCAACCTGACCTGTTCATGCCAGCTTAAACCTGAAGGCAGTACTCTGTGCTGAAGGGTGGCTCCTCTTAGTCCAACAGCAACTAGAAATTCCTGCACAAGAAAGTTGCAGGAGTTAGTTTACATTAAATACATGTAACTGACATCTAGATTATGAAACACAGTCATCCTATTGCCCTCACAATCTCCAGGTGTTTAGAAAAGAAGAAAGGACTGGGACAGGATTAAATACTCAAAAAAGCTGCTTCATTATACCAAAACCCTGACTAATACAGTGTGTTACTTTTGCAACAGGATCGTTTAGAAATGACAATTTTGTGGTGGTGACAGGAAGGAAGGATCCCTCTTCATTCATTCTGGGATTCACCAGGAATTACCAGGAGTATCAACTCAATGTAGTTCTTTCTTATGCTGTTCAAATCCAAGTCAATTGAGTCCCCACGACACTATGCTGGTCTGCAGATTCCTTCTCTAGATTGCTCTGCAAACCTGTCTGTCATCATTTAGCCATGCTAATGAATGCTACTGTCAAAGCCAAACATACTACTCATTTACGAGTGCCACTCCAAAATCAGTAAGCAAAGGTTGCCTATTAGTTGAGACTGCTAGTAAGCTGAGCAGAAGGCTTTTAAACTCTTTACATTTGCTATTGCCCCAGATTAAAACTCAGCCAAAAGAAAACCAAAAGAAAGCTCAACGGGCCAAGAAATGCATTTAGGAAAAAAAATAAAGTGTGAGCAGCAAAGTGAAGCATTGGAAGAACCAATAAATTATGCTGATACTTAAATTTTACAATCCACCCAAAAGATTCTAACAAAAAATTATAGTTTGAGAATGAATGGCTCAGAATTATACGGTTCCTTCATCTCTAAACCTTGTAAACCCACATCTAGGTTTTTTCATATAAACTGAGATAACTCAATTTACAAAAGCACAAATTTAAAAACACAAACCTTTGTATTGCTCTCTATTTTATCTGACTGTATTTTGACTGCAACAGTCAGCATACTTGGACATTCCACTCCTACACCATCTGAAGTAGTCCTACTAAGTCCATCTTCTTCAGAAAAACAAATAGTAGGTTCTAACCAATGGGGACGTATTGTGCTGGGCAGTCGTACTTCAGAGGAGGGGATAACCCCATCTACCATACCTGCAAAGAAATTTTAGGATGAGTTACCTTGTGCTTCAAAGCTGTTACTGATGAAAAGGTAAGGAAAATCCTCTTTATGCTTAATACCTTTAAAATTATTTTAGTTATCAAAGTTAGTCATGCACAGTGACAAACAAAAAATGTGAAGAGGAGGTTACAAGTCATATAATATTTAAAACCCTGGTTTTAGCTAAAATATTCAATGTGACTATAGGGCTTTTTTTATTTGCCAAAAAAAATAGCAAAGTTGAAATAAAGGATAGAAATCTCTTACAGATCACATGGAGAGATAGGAATATGTCTCTCCTCATTTTATGGTGCCAGGTTAACCTTTAGACACACGGTAATTAAGCCTTACACTGAGAAATACTTTAACTTGACTACCACTGATTCAGAGACATTTGAGGAGGAAATCTTAAGGTTTAACTACATGTGGGTTGCCAGCCATATAAACTACACAGTGAACTTTAAAATTATTCACCTGCTAACTACAAGTAGGTACTCAGGAAACATACAGTAGCCACTGCTAACCTGTACCTTTCTAAAACTGAATAACCAGTAACATGTTCATAACACCCTTCGTAATAAGGAACAGACTGCACAGCTAACGTGTGGGAGAACCACACTACCTTTAAAGACCAACAGCTGCCAAGGAGAATTTGTGCTAAACTGTAACCAAGTAAATACAGTTATCATGAAGTTGTATTACTGCACCATTTAGGAGCATTAGTCATGAACTAGATTTATTGTGCCAAATGATACACTATCAGAGAGAGGAAAAAAAAGGAAGAAAGCAAAGACAGCATTTCCCCTAAAAAACTTGAAGCTCATCTTATCACAAATCTAGTCCCAAAGCCACCTCAATCCCACCCCTACCTTGATGATATAAATTGAGGCTGCTAGAATGGAGACAAACATAGTGTCTGTCCTCAAAGCCTTCATATTTAGTCACACTGAAAAGTGAACCACTGTTGAACTCCAACCAGAATTCACCATATTTTCCTTCCAGTGTACTTCGATCATCCTGCTGAAGGAAAAATAGAAATGATAAAACAACTGCTTGCTGACTTTGCTGCAATTAGGCAGTCTAAACTAAAAACACCTGCTACCAATACATATTTTCCCACTTGCATTTTAGTTTATGTAAAGCAAACACAATTGCTAAAATATTTTATTGCATTATTGTCTATAGTACAAAAAAATGAAGAATACAGAATTACTGTTATAAGCACTTGTTCCTTCCAAAAATAGTACATATGACATGATCAGAACAGACCAGATTTTTCAGCTCCAGTGTCTCACCTTTACATCTGTGAATATTGATACTAATCCATGTGTCACATTTAGCAGAATAGACAGAAAGCTTTGTGAGCTCTTATTCTGAGAGTCAAGCTTTTTCCTTCTGCGTGAACGATAGCTTGGATCAACAGTGGAATAATACTGTAGTGTTTCTTCCTCAGATCCACTCTCATCATCTAACAGATAAAACGAAAAACATCTAACTCTCTAGCTAGTACACATATTATGCCAATAACTCATTGATTTTCCATCAGTAATACGATTCATTTTCACACTTATTTTACTTGATTATACAGTAATCTTATAGTTTTTTTCTTCTTGGTTTAAGTAAATCCTTTCTTCTAAGTTTACAAATTCTTTCCACTGTCAGCTTCATCACTTCAGACAATTATGCTTTTGAATCACTATAGTTCTACATGATTTATTAAGTGTATTACCATAATGAACTGCAGATTTAAATTGACTAAAGCTGTCTTTACTGAAAGTGTTGATGAGCTGGCTGGCCACAGATAGTCCAACACCATAAGAAAGGTTTTCAAATGTTTCTACAGGAGATGGAGCTGTGGGTTCCCACAACAATAAATCATTGCTGATCCTAGGAAGAAATACATTATCATTATACAAAATATATAACTACATTCCCACTTAATACAAGGATAGTCAAGCAATATTTCCTTTGCAGACTTCAGATTTTATAAACAAGGAAAAAATGCTCAAGAGCACAAGAAAGAATAATGTATTAATCAGTAAAAGCTAAAAAGTAGCTTTTTTTTGCTGTACTTACATTATGCAGGTATCAAAGTCTACCATTTGACAGTGATACAAAAGCCACTATAAGTAGGTGTGAATTAGCTCACTAGGTTGAAGGAAGGGTGACAAAACCCTATTTTATCACATCAATTTTCAACCAAGTTGCAGGAAATAGTTCTTTTACTTCCAAGTGACTTTGTGTCTGTCAGGGTTACAGACATACGTGACATTCAGTGTATGAGTACACCAAGAGAATATTTAATGAAAGGTTCAGCTTTGACACTCTGGAAGTGAAAAAATGCTTTGGAAGTAAAGTAATGCCTACCAGAAGCTAAAATTGATAAGCACCTCCCTGTGTACCTAATGACCAGCATAATACATATTTTCAGTTGATTTAATCTAGCTGCATTTCTTTATTTTCAGACGGAAAACTAGAAGAAATAAACGATGAATGCCAATCTCTAAGTTGTGTCCACTTTCTCTACATTTTCATAAGCCTTTATAAGGCTTACAAACTGGGTCGTTAGGGGTTTTTCCACTGCTTGCCTTGTGAACTCTAAATTTTTAGATGGAAAATCACTAAATAAAAAGGAAAGAATAAAAATGAATGAAACTTTTAAAAAAAATAAATTACAGTGATTTATAAATGAGACGTCAGAAAGATTAGAGCAAACTGAAACTTTGAGAACAGAGATCTGAACAAAGTAGTCACTGAAAGCTAATGACTATTTAACTTTACCCTTTGCTCATAAAATCTGCTGAACACTTTTTAGCAGATGGCTGCTATGACACTGATCAGGTATGTCAGTGGTGTCTCTGACGTTAACTTGGAAGAAGATTTATATAGCCTTTAATGTTCTTAGAAAACTATACAAGGGAATTCCTGCTACAGCTGCTCATTCAGTTGCTTTTATCAACAATGAATACATATCTAAAAGTACAGGTCATGATAACCAAGCAAAACAATTATACTTGCCTATTGTACAGTTTTTCATAAAAGCTTTTGTTTGGTAATGTTAAATGAATGTTTGGTAACATGAGTTCCAGTACATAATGAGAATTGCTAATTGTTTTATCCTGAAACTCAGTCATTTCAACTACATCTCCTGGCATCACCATCTGAAAGAAAAAAAAGAAAATGCTCAAGTTAAAAAAACACAACAAACCAAGAACAAACCAACAAACCAAAACTGGAAGCCAGAAGATTTGCATAAAGTAATAAGAATATTAATTTTGTCTACCATAAGCATAAAAGCAGTAACAAAATTTTGTAGTACCTCTTCATTTTCAAACATGACCCTACGAGAAGAAAAAGGAGAAGGCTCTGGTCTTCTAATATCACAGACATCCTTCAAAGAATGAGACCCTCCTTCTTCTTCCTCTTGAAAGTTATTATCACCTTCTTCCTCCTCAGCTGCTATCCTTTCCAGAATAGAGTGCACAGCCAGAGGGTTTATTTTCAATACAATCCTGACATTGAAGAAGTTATGCAGAATAAGCCATTAGAGATGCCTGGAATTTTTATATTGATGCACTGTCACATGTACCCCAGCTCTACTAGCTAGCCACTAAATACACATAGACTAGATAGCTCAAAGACCAGGGATTTTTTTGTTAGACAATATGTAATTTATTAGACAAATTGATACCATTAAGAAAAACATCAAAATTACAGGCACAGAGAGATGCGGAAAAAGAGCCATCAGGTTGAGGTTAGTGTCTGCTTTTCTCAACTCCACCAGGTGACCATTACATGACCTTTGAAAAGCCTAACACGCTCCCATAATAATGCTTGTATCATAAGACCATCAACAGCTATTAATAAACACTCTGCTACATGACACAGTGTATTACATGTACATACTGTTGTAAAAAATGTATTTGTACCATTACAAAAGAAAACCATGCAGAAAAATGCCCAAACACATTGTCATAAAGCTACTAAATTTTGTGGCAAAAAATAAACGTCGCAGATTTTGCTGCAAACCTAAAATTGCCTCTTTAAACATCTTATTACATGCTACAGCTGTTAGGTCCTTCTGTTCACTAACTCCTGAAGGATTATATTGCCTAACATGTGATCTAAGCTTCAATAATTCAGTCACAATCTAATTATCCTTACTGTCATTATTAGCTGTATATCAGGTTACATTAATATTTGAAGTGACATTCTACTGAGTTTTTGTCTGTTTAGGATTCTGTCTTGAATGCAAAAGCAGCAGAAAAGGTAAAGTGTCAGGAAAAAAAAGGTAGGAGAAAGTTTCAAGTTTCTTAACTTTCAAGAAATTTAACTTTCACTGAAATTTACTCAATTCTATGCAGAAATCACTATACATGAAAACAATCTTGGATTATCATAAATGTAGACTTTTAAAGATGTAGAAAGAAAAAGAACTGGGTTCAATAGCTACATGTTCTTTCTTTGCAAATTATTTTAAAGCATTTACTACACAGCCAGTCTATATTAAAATTAGAAAAGTAAGAGTGCTTCATAAAAATCCAAATAACCCACACCAGAAAATAACATTATTTTACCGAGGCCAGTCAAAATTGTCTGATGATGATGTGATATCTCCATCTATGCCACCAGACACTTGAAAAAATTTTATTGGTGCTTCTGCATTATCTTCTTCGAATGAACCTGAACAGAAAAGATTTTTTTTTTTTTTAAATTAACACAGGAATGACAATTGCTAGCTTTAGGTTGCCCACCCCTCAGGTTAAGAGTCCAACTGGGTACTTTGTCTATACTATTATAATGGCACTTACGTAAATGCCATCTTTTCCTCCAAAAAAGAAATACCAATTTTTAGAAACAAAAATTATTTCAGATTATCTTCTAACCAGCAGCAGTTAGAAAACCAGATGCTTCCAATGCACAGATACCTGCATTTACATTTATAGCAACACTACATTATGTCACAGCCTTGAAAAGTACACAGAATGACAAATCAGCTGAGAAGGCTGCAAATTTGAAAGATATTAAAGGCATAAAAGTATTAAAGTTTTCTAAGTAGCAGTTACTTAGGACATCTTTCACTTCTCTTCTAGACATGAGATTCCTAATTTGAGTAGCTGTAATAACCCTCTACAAATCTTCTAAAATCATGATAGATCCCAGAGATATACTAAATTGAAACAAAGTGGTACAACAATATAACAGAAAGTAGCAGAAATACTAGATAGATATTAAAAAACTAGAATGCAAGTACTACACCTTACACGTTAGCCTTTCTAGTATTATTTTGCCTTGTGCTGGTATTTAGTACACAACACTAAACTGCAGCAAATGTATCTGCTCCAAAATCCAGGTGGAAAGACACTCCTGTGTTAATCCACACAAGAGGACTTTTGTCTCATCTATGTAGTATCTGGAAAAACAAAAAAGAATATTTGATATAATGTTAACATTCTTACCAGTTAGCTCTTTAAAGGTAAGCTCTAATTTAACTTGTTCTGGAGTTGACCCTCCAACAAACTCAGTTTTAAATTCCACATCTGTATATTCAAGGTGAAGAATCTCCTTCTGAAGTGATTTCTTAAACCATGGTCCTCTTTCCTGATCTGACCGTAGGTCAGGTATTGGGAAGCGAACAGACAGATTTAATGCTGGGGCAGTCACTTGAACTGAAACTCTACAGTTTGCAGGAGTATGTGAATCATCCAGAAAAACTTCAGTAAATGCTTTATGCTAAAAAACAAAGGGAAAAAATTTAATTAGCAATATTGCACTAAAAGTGACTACGGGAAAAGCTCTGATGATGCAGTATCTAAAAATGAAAAATATTTTTTCCACGTATCACATAAAGCACACATATCAGGACCAATTATTATTACTCTTAGGTTATTCTATTATTGGTGGTGCTAAGATTCTACTTAGAAATCAAGCACTTGCAGAGATCAGCAATCTCAAAAAATAGCTTTCTCTCTTAAATTAGAGAGAAATAAAACAATACTCAACTGCAGTTAGGAATACCATGTCTCACAGATTATTTTGCTTGCTTTTCCAGATGTTATTGTTGAGAACCCAGGGAACTACTATCACTCATATCTACCCCTTTCACTAAGTCACGGCTTTCAGCTCCCATCACTGACATGTCATTCAAAACCTCCCTGAGTGTAGCTTACTGCTGACCATCATTGAAAAAAATCTAACTTTTACAACATAACCTTATTGATAGAAATTATTGAAGTTTTACAAGTTTCTTAAATGAGGATTCTTTAAGATTTGAATACTAATTTTCCGTAATCAATCAAAGCAACAATAAAATTACACAAAGATATTTGAGCTGTGTAGAAAATCAGTTAATTACATTAACCCTACCTCATGTATTCCAAACAAAACCCTTCAGTTTAATGTTATTGTGCTAAATATACTAACACTTAAATCCCACTGACAACGTGAACCAAGACTAACAAGCTCCAACTTCTGCTCGTACTCAGCCACTAGAACACAATGCGTATGTTCCCCATCCTTTCTACTACCTACTACAAAAGCAGGTAAGGCACAGCAGAGGCAACTGGGCTGACTGCGACACCTAAAGATTTCAATATATAAATGGAATTGTCAACAACTGTTGATATAAACTGTTGCATGATGGGATGGATTAGGGATTAGCAATCACTCAAGACTCTTCTTTTTTGCCCAGTTCTGCTTGCTGCAAGAAGCTGAGAACTTATGCAGTCCGTGAAGCTGCTACCATTGCTTTTAGGTCTGTTATCAAGCATGCAATCACTGAATCCAAAATCAGTTATTTACATCAGATGGCTACTGCTATGTATCAGAAGGGAACTCCTGCATGCTCAGCCCCCCCAAAACCAAACAAACAAAAAATACCCCACACCACCAAAAAAAACGAAAACCAAGGAAAACCACAAAAAATCCCAACCAGACAACCACCACCACACACAAACCATAAAAAACTAAAACCAAACAAAACAAAACCACCACCCATCAATCAGAATTAGCAACCTCAGGCAGAGTGCCATCCGGCCTTCTTCCTGCAAACAATCAGCAAGTTTATTAATCAATTTCATTTTCAACTTACCAGGCTTATGTGCTTGTTGTAAGAAGCATACATGTGAGATGCCATCATCTCCACTGTAGTTAGTTTCTGTGGTTGAAGCAAGGAATTTAATCTGTCTACAATACTAATATCCAGCTCACAAAACACTGGACTTAACTTTATTTGTAACTCTGCTTTCTGTGGAACAGAACTGAGTCTCCCTTGACTACCCTGAAAGAAAACAGAAAAAGCACTAAAATCCTTAAAAACAATACAGTGAAATAAATTATAATAATTGGGAGTTAAGGACTCTGTTTTACAAGAAAGATACCTTTCTGCTAAAATTAATTAGACAAAGACTGTTATACAGAAACTTGGTGTCATCTTACCTGAGGTCCTCTATTATCTGAATGCTTATAATGAAGCTGAAGGCATGGCATAGCATGAGAATCATTTCCTTTTTCAGAATGAAACATCAGCAGCTACAGAAAAAGAGAGTTAAAAACACTTAAGGAGAAAAGAGTTGCCACAGGAAAAGATACCTATGACGTTTCACCTAGAACAGACAGTAAGCAACCCACATTCAAGTCAGTGAACAGAGCCCCAGCCCAACCACTTGTTCAGCCACTGTACTGGATGTCTCTGATCATTAAAATAGCTGGAAGAATAATCATCACCAAAAGAAACCCTCACATTGCTCAACTCCATCAGTTGGTTTTTGGAAAACATCTACTCTAACACCCAAACTGCGCTGAGCATATTTAAAAGAGAAGTAAACTAGCGGACTTTGGCTACTTAACACTATTCCTGCCAGATATGACAGAAACTTGATTCTCTATTTGTTACATTTTTTCTCTATTAAGTTACATTTTAAACCCATAACATTAAAAGGAAAATTAAAAATTGCAATCATTTTAAAATCTAGTATTATCAGTTATACAATTAACATTTCTTTTCTATGGAACGCCCTGTATTTTTTACATACCTCTGTATAGAGAGGCTGAATGGAATGAGAGTCAGTAGAAAAAAGGCATTCCAGGAATTCCATATTCCCAATGGATAAATCAGTACTAAAACTTCGAGAGGCAGTCCTTTGTCTTTGTTCATGGGACACTTTAATGCCAGTACCTATAAATCTGAATTATTAAAATTATGCTTTATGAAAAGTAGCATAAAACAATTATGAAAAGTCAAGACTGAAATACGTAAACGATCGCTACAATCCTTTTCAGAATAAAACTGACTTTTTTCAAAAATAAGTAAAAATTCTAATAGATTTGTAAATATAACAGCTAATTGTAACATTTTATATAATTTTCTAACACCTTTAGCAACAATGACAATGGAACTCACTTATGTTACACATTCAACAATGATCGTGTAGAGATATTTGTAAAGAACACTTTAGATATCTAACCTAAGGTGCAAGTCACATAAAGCTGGGAATCTAGCATCTTTATATAGACACTGAAAAAGTCAAATGCCTCAACAGTCAAAATCACATGCATAAGGGAAGAAACTATATACAGCCTTAAAATTTTACTTCATACCCTGCACTGGGATGGTAAAAACTGGAAAAAAAACTGATAACTAACTTTATGGTACTGCTTACACGTACTTTTTATTGCTACTGATATACTACTTTGATTCAAGTAAACCCCTCAGCTCTTTCAAGCAGAAAACCCTATATTCGAATAAATATGATCCTGTAAAATACAGCTATTTCTGAAGAAATAATTTACTTAATGATTCTTGACTCTGTATTTCTGAGGTAGAAACTGCACCTAGTTTAATTCATCTATTGTTGAAAAGGGATAGGTTGATTTTAATGCATTTGGGTTTTTATTTTAAGAAGTCTTGGACAACAGATGTCAAAATTCAAGGCTATTTTGAAATTAACGAAGTATTCAAATGCAATTCAAATATTAAGTGATACAATTTCTATGTAAATAAACTTACTTTATTCAAATTTACTTAAAATATATTTTTGTTAATTATATTTATTAATAAGCAAAGTTATACCTAAGGTGATCATGAGAACAAGCTTCTGCAAATACTTCTCGGAAGGACAGAAAATCTTCTGCTGAAAACTTAACTGGCTCAATCTTTTCTATTCGGGTAAAGAAATCCCGAGCCATTGGTGTCAATGGGTTAAGATTCAGTGAACTTTCAGGTGGGGGTAAAGGGTCAATATGAAGTACAGACACTGAGAAAGTTCCAACTGCCAGTCTAAAAAGAAGCTCAGGTCTGGATTCATCCACAGAAACAGATCTGGATGGAATAGCTGAAATACAAAATTAAGTTCACATAATTTTTCAGCAATAACACATTTATAAAATCATCTTACTTTTGTTTTTCACTTCTTTTTGCCAAGTTGCTGCATAGCAAATCGTTTCCAAAATTATCTAAGGAGGAGAATGAAAATCAACATTTTTACTTACATGTCCTTCTTAAGGAAGCCTGATGAACCATGTTGGCTGTCAGCGAAGAACCTCTTGGAGGTTGTAGTTCTTGTTTATTACGATCAAGAAAATCACCCCAAGTTGGCTGAAGCTAAAAGAAAAATATATATGATGTTAAATCCAAGAAGCAGATGTTAAACTTTAGACCAAACATAAATAATAAGTTAAAGGAACACAAAGAAAATACATGTATAAACATTACATGACATACTAGTGCTCTACTAAGTAACACAGATATTTACTTTGGGCTACACTTTCTAATTCTACTATTGTCTACACCCACATGTTTTTAAAGCAGAAGCTGCTCTCTCTCTTAGTCTCCTGTTTCTCTGTAAAAAGCAGAACTGTTCCCCAGCGCTTTCATTAACCAAAACATTAGAGTTGTAACAGATCTGGGAAAGATGGCAATATTGACAGTATAGTTTTTATGTTGTTTCAGAAATAATGTTATAGAACAATTTTGTACTTTTTATTGTCATTGCCTGTGTTGTCCATATTAAAAGAAAGTCCAGATGGCAAACATGCAGTTATTAAAAAGAAAATAAACCATAAAGCAACCTATATAAGCTTGAAGGCATTTGAAGACAAATACGTTCCATTTCCTGGTAACCAAACAGGTAAGAAATTTCCCAATACGACGCTCGTAACAGAATTACTAAACATTTTCAGCTGTCCTAGAATTTTGCAATAGTTCTTGATATTGTAAAGAATATTTATGCAACAGTTGCAAACAAAAGTGCTCATTTGAAAAATATTTTAAAGGTAGTTAATACTATACCACTGTAGTGCTCAGTGGAGAACCTGCTGGCGTAGTTGTGTATGTACTGGTTAAAGACAGGTCTAGATCCATGGTTGGAGGGTCTCCAAGCGGTGGAAGGGAGGAAAGGCTGTGAGACATGTCCATTTCAGCCATTGAGAAGAAAACTTCTTCTTCTAGTAAGAACCACAGATAGTAAAGTGTTATTTTCCAATACAAAAAAAAACTTTACTTTTAACAGAAACGTATTCAGAAGTTCAGAAATCTAATTGCCAGACAGATTAGGCAGCTAAATATATTATTTACAGAAGTTCCAAGTTCTCTTGACACTTCAACTAGGAGTATCTATGGACAGAGATTATTTAAAAAAAATTAAAAATTTATAAATACTAAACCAGTTAAATATTCCATTTTAATATTCAAGTTGGCATTATTTCTATAAATTCATCCACTTGCCTGTTGACAAATCAGTTTGTATTTTCACATTAAAAGCAATCACAAAAAAAATTATTATAAAAGCACAAATTTGAGGGCAATGGAACTATTATTCTATATTTAATTTCCTCAATTTTGCATTTGAAATGATGTTACATGGCATGTGTATTTACTGTGTTAACACAGCAACATATACATTACTGAACAGTTTTAATGAAATACTGAATCAAGTCTAGCCTGATACCTAAACTAAGTATTAATTTTTTATTCAACAGTACAATTAAAGCGTACAGTTATTCTACATCAAAGATCTTTTGATACTTAAATTCTTAAGATTAAAAGATAAACAGTTGATTTATTTAATCTTAACAACAGGCTACTCGCTTTGCTACATCATCTTTTATACTTGCCACGACTGGAAGGCGTTCTGGCACTCTCTGTCTCATAGAAGCTTTGCTCAGATGATGCCCCTGCTGACAAAGACTCTTTTCTTAAATAACGTTTCAACTCCATCTGAATCCGATATTCATCTTCCTGTTGCATTGGCCGGTTCTTCCTATCTTTACTTGATAATTCTATCCTGCTTAGGCTCTCTGAAATAAAAAAAAAATAAAAGAAAAAAAGGGACAGAAGCCCACTGTAATTTCCTTAACAGCACCCCAAAGAAAAATAAAGAAAAAAAACCTGAAATTAACCAACTCTTGTTGCTGTATAGATATGCGCATGTATATCTATATCTATATTTATCTCTTGTATGTCAAATTTGGATATACATGCATTCTGCTGTTTTGAAGATTCGACTTATCCAAAAGAGATTACTCTCTCCCTACCATTCATTAATTGCAAATCTGAAGAAAATGTTTTAAGGTCATATATGCAAATGTATTCACATATAATATCAACAGTATTTCCCTTCTCAGCACAATCTCTGAAAGATATGGCTATTAAGGAATTAATAAAATATCAGTTTGAAGATGACACATACATGACCCTTTTCCAGTTATCCAAAAAGAATTAAGAAGTCCAGTACAAAAAATATATCAGTATCATTATAAGAGTATTAAGCATTTACCCAGGACATGACAAATCTTTTTAAAAATATACTATCTACTTTCATCAAAGTGTTGTTACATTGGGAAGAGTCCGGGGACAGGGATCTGACACAAACCAAAACACCCACGTCCTGCTTCTGCAGTATTTGAAACACTGCTATTACTTTGCAAATGTGGACAAATGAACACAATTACTACCTGTTCTACATATTTTTTGCCTTTCACTAAAGCATAGGACAGAGAAGGAACCAAACTTGTGAGACAGAACCGTTTGAGCTCCTGATTTTCTCCACTTACTGTTTCCCCATTTCTTGTTCTATTATATAGCCACTTGTCAAGCCTTATTTTTACCTGAATTTTCATTACCTGCATGTACAGTTTGCAAGTCAATAAACTGATCATAGTCTTACTCAAGAGGAGCTATAAAACTACTTTGCTAGTTTCAAATAGAAATTAATAATCATCTACCAACACAAATATTTTTTGACCTGAGGAAACCTGTTTATCTTGCAAAGTTTATTTTTCGCCTACTGTAATACATATGTAACATTTACAGAATGTTCACTTACCTGGTCCAGCAATTGCTGCCACCATGTCCAACAAAAGATGTACCTGCCTTGGCGACAGAAACAGATGTACAGAGTCTATCTGTCCATCTACATCCAACTAAAAAAGAAAAGAAAAACAGAACAACCAAACACTTTCAAGAACACTTCAAGAATTTTTGTTTAAAACTTTTTAATCAACTATTCTGATAGCAGATTTAGATGCTGTCAAGGATACACAGCCATTCCAGCAGAATTTTCCATCTTCTACGCAACAGCTGGAAACTTAAATGTGTATTGCTTCCAATCTGTAGCTTGGTAGGACAAACGCAGGTGTGTCACTGATAGTTTATTAGCTTAAAATAAATACACAATCACCTAACAGGAAAATTCAAGAATACCATTAATCTGCTAGTTGGTTAGTAATTCTAGAAGTAATCAACAATATAAACTTAGCATTATGCATTAATTATAAAATACTGAAGTCAGCACCTTTGAAGTAGACCTTAAACTGTAAACATTCTCTACTGGACTCATATTTTTTATATGGATGAATAAATTAATATACTTTCTTCATAAAGAGTAGGATGTTTATAGAAGTTAATTGGTTTGAGATGGCAGCCACTTATCTTTTGAGAGCAACTCAAGTTAAAATTACCTTTAAGGACTCAAATCCAGAATCCTGTACTTCCAGACAGTGGTCCCTTTGTGTTTATTATTCACTGTATTGGGTGCAGGTGTAAAGGTGTTGGCAGCAGGCTATGGCGCAAATGCAGCCTCTGCACTAAGGCACCAGGGTCTGCCCTGTGCTAGGCAGAGCTGGCTCCAACCAGCCCTGTAATGGACCCACCACAGGACACAGCTGAGCCCATCAGCAAAGCTGGTGGTGCCTCTGTGAAAATGTATTTAAGAAGGCAAAATGCTGCATGGGCAGTGAGCTAAAACCAGTAAGAGAAACAATCCCGCAAACATCAAGGTCAGGAAAGAAGTAGGGGGAGAAGGGCTCCAGGTGCCAAAGCAGATGTGCCCTGAAGGAACTTTTAGCCTGTGGAGAGCCTGCACAGGAGCAGGCTCCTGGCAGGTGCTGCAGTCCGTGGAAAGAAAGCCTCACAGAAGCAGGTTCTCCTGTCAGGAACTATAATTCATGGGCACCCCATGCAGCAGCAGATTTATCCTGCTGGACTTTAACCTGTGGAAAGGACCCCCAGTTTGTGAAGGACCACAATGAGAGGGACCCACATGAGAGTACAGGAAAAGCACAAAGAGGAAGGAGCAGCAGAGAGGAACTGATATAAACTGGCTGCAATGCTTCAATTCTCCATCCTCCCTGCACTGCTCAAGCTGGTGAGGAAGTATAGAAGTTTGGAACACTGAAATGAAGCTGTGCCTGGGAATTAAAACTGGTGAGTGGAAGGTGATTTAGTTTGTTTCTCATCATCCAACTTTATTCTAATTCGCAATAAATTCAATCTATGTTCCCTGAGTTGAGGCTGCTGTACCCATGACAGTAACCGCTAAATTATTATCTTTATCTCAATCTCTGAGCTTTTCAGCACATTCTCTCCCCCTGTCGAGAAGTGTGAGTGAGAGCAGCTGGATGGGTATACGGCAGCCAGCCAAGGTCAACCCACCACAGTCATGGAAGGGAGGAGCGAAGGCATTCAGTGGACTGAATTTACATGAAAATATACTTTTGCTCATAAAGACTGGAAGGGAATATTTACATAAGTGGGGAAAAATAAATGATCAAGTTCTGTATACTGTTTCCTACTATTTTTTCCATCCTAAGAGTTGGAAAAAAATTAAATTAAAAAAAATTAAATTACTGAAGTATGTCACACTTGACATGAGCTTATATTTTGTTTACATGCTTGTAATGCCTACTCTAATAAATTTCTTCAACCTAGTACAGTTTTTAGACTAAAAGTTTAACCTAGACTAAGCAATTTATCTCTGCTCTTTCCAGTCTGCATGAATTCTACCCACTAAATCAAAAAAAAAAGAGGTCCTTCTTTAACTTTACGTAACATTACATCCATTCACTAGTTCAGATGTTGCTGTTATTTAGTATGACAACAGTGTTTTGCCTGTACTCAGCTTGCAGAGACCACTGCTCTGCATTCTGTTATACTGACATCTCCTATAGAACAAAAATTAGTCTTGGTTTTGCCCTGTATAGTTTCTTTTGGCTACTTAAAAAATACATATAATGATATTAAAGTTGAAAAAAAAATAATCTGATCTTTAGAAACATCTGGACATCAGTTAATTTAAAGGTGTTAACTGCATTAACCAGTCATACTTTTGAAATAGACAGCATTTTTCTATTTCACAACACATAAAATCTGTTATTTCACTTTACAGAGGACTCAACTGAATAAACAAGAAAAGTTAAAGATTGACTAGAAATTGCTGGACATAATAAACTTTTCTACTATAATGAACAGTAGCAGAGCATCATGAATACAAAACAACCTTCTAAAGAGTTACTCCAATATATAAATTCAGTCTAACATAAAGGAATTCTACTTTACCAGATTTCAGTGTGCTCCTGACTTGTCTGGACACTATAAAGATGTCTTATTAGACATATTTACTGGTTTCAAACGTAGAGAATCTACAACAAAAATAAGGGGATTCTTTCCCCTTGAGAATCCTACCATTGTATGCAGTAGGGAAAAAAAATAAAAAAATAAAAATTCCTACGTAACTATTAATTTAGTCAAAGACCAGGAAAGCATGACTAACCTTAGCTCCAGGAAGTACTTCATTTTGCTTTAATGTCAGACTCAACTCCATTCTACCAATCAGCTTACTGATCTGGACAGGATCAGAAGGAGTAACTTCTGGCAAGTTTCTTGTTAATTGTGGATGTGGCTCATAAATGATTTTTGGATTCCAGCTAGGTGAAAGCTTTGGTTCAGTTGCCTTAAAACATTGCAGAGAAAGGAATAAGAATGTATCCCATTTCTTAAAAAAGAACAAATAAACAAAACCAACAAGCATTTTAAATAATCTTAACACAAATGATCATTTTTCACAAATATAGATTTCATAATGACATTAAAAGCATGCATACATCACTGTGAATGAAACAAGTAATGTAAAAGGTAAAACAGACCTTTGCAAAAAAGTGGAGCAAGTTCCCACAGAACAGTGAACTGTAGGACTTCTACACATTCAAGTTGCAACCAGATTCCAGTACAACACATGGTAAAATTTACTCAGTTTTAAAGTCTCCATTTCCTTTTCCCTCAAAATCAAACAGGAAGCAACTACAAAATTTATTGAACACAGATTCAAGAAGCTGAATTTCTTTATCCTTCAGAATAAATATATAAATATATGTTATACCTTTTATATATATAAAAAATATATAAAGTATATCCTTTATTAATGTACATTCTTATATAATGTATTTAATTTTACCAGCTGTGTGGCTGAACACACTGGGGAGGACTTTGCTGATGCAGGAAACTCATCCCAGAAGAAAGAGACGCCTGAGAGCTGCAGTAACTTATGAGCAAAAGCTGTGGGCTGATGCACATTAATTCCAGAGCACTCATCCGCAGTTTCATCGCGGTACGTAGTTCTAGGAAATAAAAGAAAAGAAATAAAGATGGTAGGTGCATGTAAATTGTTACATTTACCATGCCATTTAGCCTCCAAGTTTGTACATGCTCTCTCTCTCTCCGGACTATCTACAAGGCCAATAACTGTCCTGAAAGGAGAACCACCGCTCTGTTGGAATGGGTGGAAATCTTACCTTTTCTACAGGGCACTACAGGACAATTGCGACATGCTTCCGGTGTGAACATATCCCAGCACTTACATCTAATCTGACCACAAAGTGAAGGAGTCTACCAAACACATCTATACACACATTTCCATTCTGACACACACAAGTCTCACTCCAAAAATGTTTTTTTTTCTAAAAATCTGCCGTCTAAAATTTTTCTGTGGTATAAAAGAAGGACTTGAAAGTTATATTGTCAAAATAAAAAATGGAAATTGAGAGAGTAGGTGCCAGTCCTGTAAAATTTCAGTGAAATTAAATTTCTTACACTGTAATACTGAAATACAGACTAAACAGTAAACTCCTAAAAAGATGCAAGTCTCCACATAATAAAATTTACGGTAGGAAAATACACCTACCTTTCTATAAAAAATAGTAACAAACATCAAACAACATGCTATTTAGCAGTTTCCTTCAATCTAGTTTTTAAAGAACAGAAGAGGAACTTTGTTCTGGCACTGGACTTCCATAAGAAAAATAATTACGATTTTACTAACATCTCTCCTGAACGTAACAACCTGAAGTTTATAAATTTTTAAAACACAAATATATTTAAATTGCATTTTTCAGTAAGAATCAATTTAATTTAGCAATGATTTCAACACTTTGAAAGTAAGTATGACTACACTATCCCATAGCTCAAAAAAACACCAACTTTAAGAATGTGTACAGTATTCAAATTCAAAGTAAGTACAGAATACATGTGGGCTCTTCTCAAAGATCACAGAGGACCTAAAATCTTCCAGGTTTTTTATTTTTTCAGGACTATCATTGTCTCTGAAAATATTTAGTGTCTTGCTCAAAAGGGTCAGTTCCTTTTGTGTATCAAAGGGATTGCCTGATCTGCCAACAATATCCATTGGCGGTTGAACATCTGAGAAATTGTATTAATTTTGGAAGTAGTTATTAAGTTATCTTTGGAAAAAACAGAACTCTGGTAATTTGATGGTTAAATACCTTTAGCTTACACATGTTAAGTGGAAGCTGAATGGAGAAAATGCTCACTGGCATTATAAAAAGAGGTAAGAGCTAGTGTCTAAGGACTAAGAATGTGTGTGCATGGGTAAAATATATTGCACAAGAAATAGCAAAAAGTGCCTTAGGAAAAAAAAAAAGATACACATTAGAAAAAATGTTTACCTTTCGATTCTGATTTCAAGTGCAGCTCCACTTTTAGAGTTTTCCGGCACATGTTCTATTCGCAGAACAGTATCTAAAAAGGTAACTTTCACTCTTCTTAGAACTTTAATGGAAAAACAAAAAGAGATCATGCAAGCAACAACAACTTTTATGACCAAATTTAAAACTGTATTCCATTTTCTTTAATTTTTCAGTATTTATTTCAGTGTGAAGAGAATTTAATAATGGAACAAGACATCAAATAATGTAAACGCCTACTAAATGTCCAATATGTACACCCATACCTTGCAACGGACCTTTAATGCATGGATATTTGAACAAGTCACAACAGAAGCCAAGTTTTTTTATGGCTCAGTGTGGGCAATCCTCAAAAAAAGTTCCTGCTTCATTGGCCATTTCATCTGAACTCCTACACATTGCTTATAGCACCATGCTACGCTGGCTGAATAGTTCTATTCCTATATCTGGTTTCAAACACTTCCCTTAGCTCAGACATTTCAGCACCACGTTCTCAACTGCAAAATGCGGTCGTAACACCAGGAGGTCTCCATGGATGGATAAGGAGCTGTCGAGAAAACTCAGAAGAAAAGATTAGGTTAGAGAAGGTGGAAGCAAGGACAGGTGGGCTGGAATACAGGAAGTCCAGGAAGCTAGAGATCAGGTCAGGAAAGATAACGGCGCAGTCAGAAACAAGGCCAGCCAGGGATGTCAAAGAACAAGAAGGGCTTCTATAGGCAAGTTGCAGACAAAAGAAAGCAGGGATAATGTGGGTTCTCTCCAGAAGGAAATGGGAAATCTGGCTATCCTGGATTTGGAAAAGGCTGAGGTTCTAAATTACTTCTTTGCCTCAATCTCCACCAGCAAGTGCTCTGATCACACCATTCAGGTCTTGGAAGACAAATGCAGGGACTGTCAGAATGAAGACCTCATGCCCACTGTAGGAGAGGACTGGGTTCAAGATCATCTTAGGAACCTGAATACACGCAAGTCCATATGACCTAATGAAATCCATCTGCGGGTCCTGAAGGAGCTGGCGAATAAAGCTGCTAAGCCACTGGCCATCGTATGTGAAAAATCATGGCAGTCAGGTGAACTTCCCAACACCTGAAAAAAGGGAAACATAACCCCCATTTCAAGAAGGGGAAAATGGAAAACCCAGGGAACTACAGACCAGTCAGTCTCACCTCTGTGCCTGGCAAAATCTTGGAGCAGATTCTCCTGGAAACCATGCCAGGGCACATGAAAAACAACAAGGTGCTTGGTGATAGCCAACATGGCTTCACTAAAGGCAAACTATGCCTGGTCAATTTGGTGGCCTTCTATGATGGGGCTACAGCACTGACAGATAAGGGCAAAGCAGCTGACATCATCTATCTGGACTTGTGCAAAATGTTTTACACAGTCCCACATGACATCCTTGTCTCTAAACTGTATTAACACAAATTCAATGGACAGACTACCGAATGGATAAGGAACTGGCTGAATGGAGGCATGCAAAGAGGTGCAATCAATGGCTCAGTGTCCAAGTGAAGACCGGTAATGAGTGGTGTCCCTCAGGGGTTGGTGCTGGGACCGATCCTGTTCAACATCTTTGTCGCTGACATGGACAGTGGGATTGAGTGCACCCTCAGCAAGTTTGCCAATGACACCAAGCTGCATGGTTCAGTTGATATGCTTTAGGGAAGGAATGCCATCCAGAGGAACCTTGACACACTTGTGAAGTGGGCAGATGCCAACCTTATTAAGTTTAACCAAGCTAAGTGCGAGGTCCTACACCCGGGTCAGGGCAATCCCAGTCACAGCTACAGGCTGGGTAGAGAAGAGATTCAGAGCAGCCCTGTAGAGAAGGACTTGGGGGTGTTGGTTGATGAGAAAATGAAGATGAGCCAGCAATGTGCACCTGCAGCCCAGAAAGCCAACCGTAACCTGGGCTGCACCAAAAGGAATTTGACCAGCAGGTCAAATGAGGTGATCCTGCCCCTCTACTCTGCTCTCGTGATACCTCACATGGAGTACTATGCGGCGTTCTGGTGTCCTCAACATAAGAAGGACATGGAGCTCTTGGAGCAAGTCCAGAGGAGGGACACAAGGATAATAAGGGGGCTCAAGCACCTCCTGAATAAAGACAGGCTGAGAAAGTTGGGGCTGTTCAGCCTGGAGAAGAGAAGGCTGCATGGTGACCTCATTGCAGCCTTCCAGTATCTAGAGGGGGCCTATAAGGGTGCCAGAAGACATCAGGGACTGCAGCAATAGGATAAGGGGTAATGGGTTTAAACTTAAACAGTGGAAGTTTAGATTAAATATAAGGAAGAAGCTCTTTACTGTGAGGGTGGTGAGGCACTAGAACAGGCTGTCCAAACAAGTGGTGAATGCTCCATCCCTGGCAGTGTTCAAGGCCAGGCTGGACAGAGTCCTGGGTGACACAGTCTAGGGCAAGACATCCCTCTGCCCATGGCAGGTGGGTTGGAACTAGATGATCAGCATGGTGTGATTATTGAGATACATATGTCATAACAGGTCAGCTTTGTGTAAAAATAAGTGAAAACCCATTCTTTGTTTCCCCCTCAACAGCATCACTACTAAGAATCAAAGTGTGTGTAATGAACTAATTGGCACCTCCAAAACTAATGGGACCTCATCACTCGAGCACAGATTTAGCTAGATTTGTTCTAGCTAGATTTGTTCTAGATTGTTCTAGGTGTAAACAACTCCTGGATCTGAAATAGGATTCATTCTGCCCACTGATGGAATTATACACATATTTTAGTAAGTAAATGGACTTTTCTCCCCCACTTCAAAAGCACAATCAATTGTCCTGCCTTCCTGTTTAAATTTACAAGTAATGCTAACAAGTAAAAATCCATGAGAGAAGTTATGGCAAATGAGATGCCATTCTGTAAAACAGAGACAAAACAAATTCATTTAATCTCAAATGTTCATTCAGATCTCAATTATTTCATACCTGTTTCAATAGTTTCTGCAAATTTCTCAAGTCCTTCAAAAGGCTGGGACCCTTCTCCTTGTTCATCTGTCAACTTCTGGCTAAGACATTCTTTTGCAAGCTGCATACTACTGGTCATAAAACTTGACCAATACATAGGCTCAGACCCAGATGCTGCAGAGTAAAAGAAATCTTAAAAAATCTGACTGCAAACATTTAGAAACAGTAAGGAAGAAGAAAAAAAAAAAACACAACAACAAAAAACAAACAAGAAAACAACCAAAAACATTTGGCATATCCAGAAAAGAATTTCAACAGCTTAGTAAGAAATCAAACTTTAAATTTAGCTACAATTTCTCTTTATACACTGTACTACTATAAAATTACTTTAATATATTTAGATTTTATTTCTTAGACTCTCATATTTGAAGACTCAATATAAACAAGATAAACCAAGGACTTAGTGTAACCAATCTTTTGCACTGGTTTAAGTGAATAGCTTCTGAAGTACTTTTATTATGTTGGCATGATTTTATAGGCATAATTGGCAAAAAGAAATCAAAGAATTTACACCAACAACAACACCGCCCCCCCCCCCCCCCCCCCCCCCAAGAATTCTTTTAAAGTTTCTTATTCCAGTTGAAACATACCCTAGATGGAAAAGACTAAACAAGGTTTAAGTTATTATCTTAGCATACTAAAACACTTTTTAAATGTCTAACACAGACCAGACATGATAAGTAGATCACAACAAAATGTGACAGCGCATCACATAATAAGCTGAAAGTGTTTTAGCAGTCAGATTAACTAAATTGACAGTGCATTCCTACCAGCTAACGCCAAACCCATTGTGAGCAAATACTGTATAATACTGGATTAGAAAGGTTAATTGAATTCAACTGCAACACTCTAGTATAGGCAAATAAACATAAAACTAGCACATATACTAACATGTTAACAGGCAAAACATTCCAGTTTAGCATCCAGGTCTGGAAACATCCATGTGGCTATAGAAGTGTGATAAACTCAGCACTGTAGGTTTTGCTTACTGTATTATAAAACCTTGCACATCAAAGAGGACTAAATGGGTGTGAGTAAGTAAAGCTTCCTCCTAATATAACATTCTTTCATCATTTCTTTACATCAAAGAGTAAGATAGCTCAAAATGTAATTCCAGTTAAACAAACAAGAATGAAATGCAGAGTAAATATAAGCAAGTTATTTAAGGTAACTTGCAAAAGATGGAAAATAGAGTTTATGCATTTTTTCCTCTTTTTATGATCCATTTAAGAGGTGTTTTCTTCCATCTTCTCTATACTACAGGAAAACAAAATCCTTCAGACATTCAATAAAAATTTTCTACACACTAAAATTGTACTAAATGTCCCACACGTGTTGTAACAACACATCTTAACGATTTATGGAGGCTTGATAGTCAATGAAAATTTATCACCAGGACAATCTAAACTGGATCAGTTAAACTCATACTGATGCAGACAACCTAGAAGAGTTCAGCCAATCCTCTAAGCACTATAATCAAAGACAGTATTTAGAGTACTTAAAAGTCGTTATTTCAGACTGTGATAGACAAATAGTATTAGTTGTTCTCCAAATATAGAAGATGATGCATCTTTTACCCTAAAGTTGCCAAAGAAAGAATCTCACTGTTACCCCCCTCCATCCTCTTTCACTATTGTGCTATGTTACTGCCATCAAACAGACAGCTATTGATGTTGACTAACAGCAATTGGCATACAATTCCCAAAAATCCTAGCTAACAAAAACTGCCACACAGTATTATTTTCATTTCAGTATGTCTGAACAGTTTGGGAGAAGAGATACAACAGTAAGAACATTATAAACATTTTATTTAACAGAACAGCAACCATTTGATAAACACTTGACAAGCAACTGACTGACAACACCTAAAAGTTTCTTTTTTTAACATATTCTCTATCATTAATTTGTGCAAATTAAGTGGCATTTTAAATAACGCTAAGAACTGACTAAAGCAAGTGTAGCATTTTGCCTCTAAAAAAAATGTAAAGAATCTCCTTTTTGAAAATTAAAAAATAAGCCTACCAAGCCTTGGTCTTGGCCTGAAGACCATCTCTAATCCTTTTACTTCTAATGCACAGTTATCCTGTAGCAATGACCCCCATGGAACAGATAAAGAAATTGATTGGATAAATCCATCTGTGACTTCCAGAGGTGCATCTGCAGACTCCAGGATCTCATTAAGACACTAGAATAAGATGATAATAATAATAATAACAATAATAATATACACATCCATAGCTTTGCATGCAACAAGTAAAATATATTGAGGCTACGAAAACAAATGGTAGTCAGAAAGACAATAAATTAGCCATTTTCAAGTATTTTGATTCCATTGTCATTTATTTTGCATTAATGACTTGGCTTTCAGCATAATACAGATTTCTCTGTGGTTGCTCTCTGTATAAGATGTATTTTTGTACCATACAAAAAAAAAAAAAAAAAAAACCACACCAAAAAAAAAAGAACCCTGCTAGCTTACTGTTACAAATACTATGGTACTGACATAGTTAATCTGTTGCTCCTCTGGCAGTACTTGAGGAAAGCTGAACAGACTGACAGCAAAAACCTAAAAAGCATCTGGTTTCTGTGGCAAGAGTAACTTGCTAGCATGTAATTTCAATATAATATTCATGGTACATTTCTCTCTGGCACTGGAACACAACCATTTATTCACATCTTTCTGTATAACATACTTTCCATTTCTAAATCACAGTTTATTGTGTTCAATGTTGAGCACTAATTTAAAAATCAAAGCTCAGTGAACAGACAAATATTCTACACAGACTGTTCGGCTCATCCAATCCTTAATAGTGACATTAGAAATAAAACTACAAGCAAGTTGCCCTCAGTGTCATACAGACTAAGTGAAATTTATTAGAGAAGTTTTCCACTATCCTCAGAAAAGACTCACATTACATAGATTTCATAACATCCATACAGAGGAAACATATTCTTCACATTTATGTTGGGGGGAAAAAAAAAAAAAAAGCAAACCCCTGAAACCTGTTTGAGCCCCAATTCAAAAATGCAGTTAAAACTGAAATTATTGAACAAGTACTACCTAGGCTGCTTTAAGATAAGAAGAAACAACCTAAACTACACACTAAATTTGTTCAATGGAACTTTCTAATACAACCTTCCTGCGTTGAACAGGGCCACAGATTTTACCTAAGAAAATGCATATAATTGACATTGTAAATTTGGGGGGGGAGTTGTCCATTTTAATTATATTTAAAATGTTGTTCTAATTATATAGAATAGTTTACAAATAAAAATTGCCAAAAAAAGGTTTTCAGAAAACATTTTTCATTCCTATGTCTCCAGGTGCAACTTTCTCATCATGCTAACTTGTTGCTCTGCTTATGCTCTTAATAACTTTGCTGTTAGAATTTTGTTTGCTTCCATGTTCAGTTTTTCTAGTTTCCGTTCCAAAGTCCACTCAAGCAGCAGAAAAAGACACCAACTTTAAAGAAACCAAACCAGAAGCAGTTCTGCTGGGAAATATAAGAATCAATAATCGAGATTCAGTTTCATTAAACTTGGTTTTGAGCTAAATATAAGAATTAAAGGTGCAGTAATAGCATAAGGCAAAAAAAAAACACATATATTTCGCATGAAACCTGCATCTGAAAATATCAGACATTCATTTAAATTACTTGAACCTTTACAAAATAATTTGTAAAGGTTCCTACAGCAAGAAATAAGCCAGTTACCATATTTTAAATAAATCTGATTCATGTCTTTTTGCTACTAACATATATGGCAATAAAAATGAATGTATTTTAATCCACTCATTTTTTAATAGACATTTACTATCTAAAAGCAAAAATCAAGTATTCTTATAGCTAAATTACTTTATAAACAAGCCAGTTGTTCCTTGAAAGCAGCAATTAGAGCATTCCAAATGAAATTTTAAAACTGAACACAATACTCCTGACAGGACTTGTTCCCACACTACTGACTGAAAGTCTCCAGGTGGAAATCAAGACAATGCTAGTAACAAAAGAACTATTCAATGTGTATTAAATTTCAGCCACAATCATGGGTTACATTTTGATTTTTCTAGACAGCCCAGGTCCCAAGAAGCAAAGAGGTTACAGTAATAATCCCAGGTATTCCTACATATCTCTAGGATCTATAAACACATACAATGTTGGCTAAAATACCTACAATGTTAAGATGAACATTAGTACTGACAAAAATATACAAGAAAATGTGTAAAAATACAGTCATCCTGGTGATTCATAGAGAACAAGCTTACAGTGACTAGTGGGGGTGGTGAGGGGAGGGTGAAAGAGCTGTAGTACTTCCATGACATTTGTTTTTGCAATCTGTCATTCATGAGAAAGTCACATGCAGAGAACCTCAAACATGTCATTGTTTACAAGCGAAAAATTATGATCTACGAATGGGGAAGATAACCTGAACATTATTGTATACACATTTAATCACTATCACTGTTTAATCACATAATTAACTGTTCATTTGGTACTGGTCCATAACTGGTACTGTTTCAAAGTTTTCACATTTTAAACGATGTCACTTTGACTATGAAGAGTGGGGCGATACCCACTAGAGGGCATAATAATTCAATTCAAGCAAGACAGCCTTACTGCCTGCCTCGGAAAACAAGTTGCACACAGCCAGCAAAGAAAAGACGAAAACAAACAAGCAAACAACGAAAAAAACACCACACTAAACTAGCAGTAATATTGAGTATTTCTGCAGACCTATGTCTCCTGCCACTTTCACACATATTTTTGCATCATGAACTGGAAAAGCATTATTTGAAAACATCACATTCTCCCAAGTATGTTAAAAATGTAGCAGCATGGCCTAATACCAGAACATAGTATAGTAAAAATGTGTTTTGAAAGTACTCTCTAAAGCAATAAGCCTGTGTACCCAGCTCATCATCTGTGCTACCCTCGAAGTCAATGACTGACTCACAGCACCGCTCAGGGCTCCTCATGACAGTCACTTGACCGGCAGGTAGAATTCGGTAACATCGGTAATTAACCCAAGGAACTTCATGAAATATTACAAACACGGACACTGACCTTTGGATTACTACAGTAGGCTGAAAGTATGCAGAACTGTGTGTGCACAGACGCACACACATACACAGATATAAAAACACACACGAGGACTGAAAAAAAGTTTCAGCTGGTTCAAAGCACGACAGCCCATCTGCTAATCAAACTCCAGCTAAAAACAGCTTTACATTTGTCAAGTATTTTCACCATTGCAAGACTAGGTACAATTTTTAAGATATCTAGGTGGACTAAGCTCAGTATAACACTGTCAATAAGAACCGAGATACCTCCAAGATGAAGATAAAGCACAGACAGCACAAGATTACTTCATGTTATCATCATCGTATGTAGTCAGTAAACATACTCCTCAGTAACTACAGCAGCAATTTCTGGTAGTTTGCGCTACAGTAGCTCTTTCTCCCCCAAATATCAGCAGCTACTGCCTTTTCTTTTTTTGTTTCCTTTCTTATACTTAAAAATAACAAAAAGTGTGACTTGAAAAACATGTCTGCAGTAAATGCCTAGATTTTTTTTTCCCCTTTTTTAAAAAGCTAGGATAACAGAGAAGAATTATGGATGAAATGCTAATTATGGCTCTAACTTTTTACATAAAGGAGGCTGGGTACTGAAAATAAAGAGGGTGGTAGCGGGGGGCAGGGAATCAGCTGGTCCCTCAGATGCAGGAGGAACCGAGGGGGTGAGGCGACAGCATCTCTTACCCACTTATCCAGAGGGACCTGCGTCAAGGAGCCGGTGCCTTGGTAGAGATCCAGACTGAGCTGCTCTAGGCTGAGCTTTTCCTGCAAGAAGTGGCCCAGGTACCTCTGCAGCAGGTACCTGCAGGCCCTCTTCTTGATGGACTCCGAGAAAGGCCACGGCATGGCGGCTGAGCGCCGGGGGCCGCGGGGGCAGGCAGAGGGCCGGGGCCGGAGCTGACCCCTCCGGCGGGCGGACAGACAGAGGTGAGCAGGAGCCGCCAGGCCCAGCCTCCGCCCCCCCCCCCCCCCCCCCCCCCCCCAGCGCGAGTCACCCCAGGAGCTTCCTGCTGCCAGGCGACGCCCGCCCCCCCCCCCCCGCCGCCCCTCACACCACCGGCGGGGCGGCACTGCCTCCCCTCAGGGAGAAGAGGCGCCGACAGGTAGCTCCATCCTCACTCGGACACCGTCGCCGCCATCTTCTCGGCAGCCCGGGAATGCGGAGAGGGCCGCCGCGGCCACGCTCTGCGCAACGAGACGCAGCGCTAAGCGGGAAGGGGGCTAGTGAACGAGCAGAATCACGCCCCAACCGCGTCAGCTCTGCACCGCCGGCGAAGACGGCCGACCTGAACCGCGCTAGGCTGTTTGCCTCCTTCCTCTCCGCGTACCCCCCGCCTCCCACCAAACGCCGTCACCGGCACCGTGACGTCCTCACGGAAATGGCGTTACCGAGAGGAGGAGGCGGGGGAGGAAGTGATCGCAGGCGGTGGGGAGTGATGGGTGTTGCATTGGAGGGGCCTCCGCTGGTGGGTGTCGCCGGGATCGCTCTGTTGACCGGTGGCGGCTGGGGCCGCCTCTCTGGTGAGCAGCCCTGAGGAAAGCGGCGGGGCGGGCTGCTCTCCGCGGGCAGCGCATCTCAGGGCGGAGCAGAGCCTTCTGACGTCGGACGGCAGTGCCTCGACTGCCTGCCGCCGGCGCTGGTAGGTATGCTCCCGGGACGCGGCGCTCCTGGCCGCGCTCCTCGGGGCAGCGGTGCAGGCGTGATCTATGGCTGTTCTGCTGTCAGTGAATCAGAGTGATTCGCTGCTAATGAGAAACTGCGGAGATCGGTGGCCAGCTCCCCTGTTGCCTTCAGTCTTCGGAATATATGTGTAGATCCAAGGTGGTATTTGTTAGGGAATGATAAATCTCATGCATCGAACGTCTTGCGTGTTGCAGATCGGTTATAGCCAGCTCCTTTTCTATCCTGGCAGCAGCTACCAGAGCACTCAGGGCCGCTTCCCAAGGAGCTTTCCCCGGTGCTGGGGCAGGCTTCCTTGCGGGTAGGTTGGCTGAGGCCTTCTGGCCACACTGGTACCTGAGAAGCCTAATGCTGGATTCGCGGTGGTCACACCCGAAGAGTCTGTCCCTTCTTAGTAACAACAGTCCCTCACAAAGGGGAAATGTACTGACAGTTGTGCATAAAAGCTGAATAGGAGAATTGTGACTCTGAGCAGAAAGCTGGTGTTTACGTGTCTATACTCTCTGAGAACAGACTTTGTTCTAAGTTTTTCTAAAATTCACCAATAGGTTTTTATTTTTTACAGCAATTGATTTTAGTTTTTCCAGGCTACTGCGTTCTGGATCAGCAAAATGCAGAATTAATTACTGCTGAATCATAACAGTCTTATACAACACCATGTGAGTTAGTTGCATAAGAAGCAACTTCAGCAATACTGATACTGCTTCTACATGCTAATGTAACTTTCTTTAGCACTTGTTCTCAGCTTGTTCATCTTGGGTTTGAGTTCTCTGGACTGTCATGAGTTCCAGAAGTCACTGTGTCTGTATTTTCCTTTTTTGGACAGTGTTAAATATGTCTGTTTAAGATATGTCTCTTTGTTTTACAGTGTTAATATATATTGAGTATAGTGGTATAATAAATCTAAAATAAATGTTTCCATATGCAGAATGGAGACCAATTGCAGTCCTGTGGAGTTGCCTAATAACACAGAGTTTGAAGAGGATCCTGATTATAGAGAATTTGAAGGAACAGATGTGAAAGATATGAGACTAGAAGCTGAAGCTGTTGTGAATGATGTTCTGTTCGCTGTCAGCAACATGTTTGTCTCGAAAACCCTTCCTTGTGCTGAGGATGTGGCATATATCAATGTGGAAACCAGGGAAAGGAACAGATACTGCCTGGAGCTCACCGAAGCAGGACTCAGGGTAAGCTAATTTGTTTAAAATTTCTTAAGCCTCTGTTTTGAACAATGATTGTGTTCAAAAGATGCTTAGAAAAATACATCAGCATACATATTCCTCTTGTACTTTTGTTACAGCCTGTTCTACATGTTTTCTCCTAGCAAGTAGAACTTTAATTAGTTACTTACAACAAAGCAAGAGGGAAACTCGTGAAAACCCAGGCATTTATTTGAGACACAAAAATTGAAGCAGCAATTTGTTACAGGCGCATGTCAGTTTTGGGGTTTCTCGGATACCCAGTTAAGTTGGTAATACAGCATGTATACAACTCTTTTTGCATCATTTGTATTTTTTATGCCATCATGTAGATGAACAACTTCTCTTCAAAGGTCATAATGATAAATGTTACTAATATTCTGAGTTTTGGACAAAAGATATCTGAAACTATCTAAATACTGTGTTGCCACTCAGCCACATTGTAGAAAGCTCAGATTGCGATCTGAATCCAGTATCTTTTGTTTTTACGTTACTGTACTACCCTGACTAGCAAAATTAAATGTTGTGATACCTATTTCCCATGGCAAGGAAATCCTAACCACAGAAATTTAACCAGTTATTTCTTTGTTGCAGGTAGTAGCTTATGATTTTGATCAGGCTGATGACAGATTGCAAACTCCATACCATGAAACTGTCTACTCCTTACTGGACTCTCTCAGCCCTGCATATCGAGAGGTGTTTGGGAATGCATTACTACAAAGACTAGAAGCTTTGAAGAAAGACAGTCAGTTGTGATTTACCCACATGCAAGGAAGTTTTCATCTAGAAAGAACTGTTAATATGAGGCTCCGAGATCTTTCTTACAAACGTAATCACAAGCATGTTAAGCTTCATTTTTTACATTAATATCCCATTCATGCTAGTAATACTCTGTAACATTTTGCTACAATGGATTTGCATATATCACAGTGCTATTAAAAGCCCCTTTGATAAATAACAAGCATTTCTTAATTTTACTTTTTTGTTGTATGTGAGCAGGTTGCTTCTTACAACCTTCAAAAAATTTGGTCTCTTTTCAGAGTTACTATCCAAACTTTAAAAAAAGAGAGTGAATGTTTAATATACAAGTATTAATTTTTGTGTTTGTGCTTACTGATAGTTTTTCATATCTGCTCTTTAAAATAGAAGCTAACTACTTGCTCTACCCAAATAATGAAAAATAATTGGGAAAACTACTGTTCTGCAAAGAACAGAATTTCAGCTTAATTTGCTGCACATTTGTTAACAAGAAAGATGGTTCTTCAACAGTCAAACATTGCTTATATAGTGACAGTATTTGAGTTAAAAGCAAGCTTCAGTTTTATCTGATCAGTCCTCGTCTATAGCAACCAGCAATTTCCAAATAATAAATGAGATGTACTGCTAATATATGAATGTATTGTCTGAATTGCAAGAGTTAAGCACAGAGTTTGGATGTAATGGGCTACCTTTCCTAAATATGGTGTTATATATGCTATATATATGTATGTTATATTGTAACTGGGAGGCTTGAAAGACATTTTAGCCTGTTTACTACTCTGAATGTGTGTTTACATGATGTACAGGATATATCGAAGAGTATTTTTGCTTCAGCCTTTACTTTCTATAATACAGTACTTTGGTACTCCTGTTTTTCACATTTTATCCTTCAATTGTACAGCGTCCTCTCCTAATGAATACTATGTAAGCACTGTAATTTTAATTGCATTGTATTGGTTTGAAACCAAAGGCGGTATGAAATTTGCTAAGACTAATACAAACTGGAAGAGATAACTTGTATTTTCTACTTGCAAACTGGTACAAATCTCTTTATGAATCTATTGTTCTGCTGTAACTTTTCAAGTATGTACTGAATGGTAGACTTTTTAAAATTACAGTTGGTTAGAAATACTGTTGAACTAACATTCTGTGATTATCATACTTTTTGTATTCTTGTATTATTCAGTATTTGTGCATATTTATTTAAATAATCCCACCATGCTTTTGTAACAGGTAGGTGCAGTAGCTTTTTGGGGCCACACTTAGAGATACATCAGTTTTCATGAAGTCACAGATTCCAGTGACTTCAGTAGAGCTATATTGTCTTCTACCTGCTAAGGGTTATTTGTGTTAATTGGAGAAGCCTTGTAGTGGTTTTGTAGTAGCTTTGGGGTAGTGATGTACAGCTGTGACTGACAAGATAACTGTAGTTAGTGCTTCTGCTTTCCAGAGCTTGTTATCATTTTAGGTTGAAACTTCTGATATTAATCCTCTGCCCTAGGGTATGCTTCCATGCTGTAAAAATTGTTCATAGGCTCTCTTTTGCACACAGGTATGTGGTATGTGGTTAGTCCTCTGTGAGGAGAATGTACTCAAATTTATATTTGAATATTTTTCCGTGCAACTAATTTACTTGATGAATTTCAGTAACTAAAGCATTAAATAAGTAAACTGGTGTGTTGTAGTTTTCTTGGGGGGAGCCATTGAAAAGGGGGATAGAGAACAAAGTCATCATGCCCATAAAAAAAAAAAACAAAAACAAAACAAACAAATATTTAACAACCATTTGAAAACCTTTGACTGTAAACTTGTGTCTGCTGAAACTTAGTCATGGGAAAACAAGGCAGGTGATTGTAAAGAGGGACTTGGAAAGGAAGTGTTAGAAATGCAAGTGGAAAAATGCCAAATTAAATGTTACATTGCTAGGATACTTTGCTGCCTTGACATCTTTAAAATACTTTGTTATTTTGTGTGCTTATTATAAACATAAGCTAAGAAATTCTTTAGAAACAGGTGTTTTGTAGGTGTTACCAGAAAGAAATTTGTTTAGTATAATGTCCTGCAGTGTTAACTCAAGAATGGGAAAGTTATGACACTTCTCTGTGTCTGGGGTACTGAGCGTGAAGAAAATGCTCCCTATCCCGGTTGTTGCCTGTATGGAAGGAGCTTCTTTGCAGCCCTGGCAATGGAGAATTTAAATAGGTCTCTTTTTGGCTCTCGGTTGTTTTCATTATCCGAACCCCTGAATGAGTCCTGATTGGTCTAATGTAGCTGTTAATCTATGAATTACCAACAAAGCCTCACAGCCTGCCTCCTACCTGAAAGGTACATTTTGTTCTGTTCGGCGTCGAGAAACTGGGGAAAAAAGTCTCTAATTTATTGACTACCGCTATCGCTGTTTGCAGGACAAATTTAGGAAAAAAAAGGGAGCGCGCCAATGCCCCTAGTTCCTGACCCGCGCTGGCTCCGGCCCCTGCCCGCAGGGCAGGCGGCAGCGCCCCTCGCCGGCCGCAGGGCAGGCCGCAGTGCCCGGTACCGCCACTGCTCACACTGCGCAGCCGCCGCTGGTCGCGCAGCAACGGTCCGCGTCGCCGGCACAGTTTGTGGCGATGTCGGAGGAGTCGGCGCAGGGCCGGCGGGTCTTCCTCAACCATCTCGACTCTTACTGCGGCCGCAGCATCGGCGAGGTGACCGCGGAGGGGCGGTTTCTCCCACAGCGGTCGCTGCCTGAGACGCCACCGCCCTCCTGCCTGCCCCAGCCCTTCACGGGGAGCTCCCGCCTGTCCCTCGGCTGGTAGCGCAGCAGGAATCTGTGGTTGGCCTCCAAGGTGGCTGGGATCACCTAAAATAGCTGCTAAGGAAATGAACTGGGGGCAAGAAGGGATTAAAAGGAGGAGAAAAATGAAAGTTAGGGGCAGGAGGTGTGGATAATGCAGGTCGGGAGACCTCAGGCAACAGCTGATCGCTGTGGAGAGAGAACAGATCTCTGAGATAACACCAGCCTGAGAAGAGTCAGGCTGTGAAGAGACACCCAGGGACTCCTTTGACTTTGAGGTGTAGGATGTAAGTCATTACATATGGGGTTGAGGAGTCCCTAATGTTTTCCTGTTCAGTGGAAAGGTGTGTTACTTACAACAGGATCAGAGGTAGTTGGGACCTTCCCAAGATCATGAGAAGCTGTGTAGGGTTCAATATATATTTGCATACAAGTGTGTGTCTTGTATAATTGCAGTATTTATCCACATGTGTTGTTGGGGCATCACTTGAAAGCATAGAAGAGGAGGAGGAGGAAGAGGAAGATAATTCGGCTGCTGAAGTTTCTAATAGGCCAAAGGAGGGAGTCTACCGAATAGTGGGTACCCTTTCTAAACCAGAGAGTACTAAACCAAGTTTTGCAGAGGAAAGGTATTCGGTAAGTGTTTTACTTCAGATTGCTTTAGACAATAGAAATATTGACATGAAATAGGTCATGTAAAATGGCCTGCATTAATAAACTGGTATTTTGTTGCTGCTGGCAGCTGTACACATGTATTTTGTTTCTTCTGCTTCCTCCATGCTGTTGTCTTCTCTGATAGGTCTGATACAGCAAATTGTAGAAGGAGGGAACTCAGACTCAAAGTAGACTTTTTAGAAAATATAGTTATGGACAGGACATCATCTATCTTCATGATCTGCAGATCTGCTTTCTTTTTTCCTTCAGAACACACACCTCAAGTGTCTCTTGTCTCTTCTGTGTCTTTTATCACCATTTTAAAGGTAGTGGTGCTGGAATCAAAGTTAGTGTCCCCCTTCTTAATTCTTCACTGAAATCAGCTTTCACTAGCAGCTAATTGTTCTGAATACTTGGATCTTTTTATGAAGATATGTCCAGAGTTTAGTTAACTGTAAGAGACTTGCTTTTAAGAATGTAATTGCTTATTGCTTGATTTAGTTTTCTGAAACTAAAGTTGCCTCTGTCTCAAATTGAACATCCAGAATCTCTTCAAAGATTTAAAAAATATTAGTGTAAACCTCTATACAGCTGAGCTGTTCAATCATTAATTTATGGCTGGTGGAATTTAATCTTAATCATTACTCTTGCCCAAAGTGTTTGTTGGACTTGCCCAAGTGATGCAAGGAATACAACAAAAACAACAGGATGCAATTTTGCAAGTAAATGGACTTCTTTTTTTTTTGTCTTCTCCATTCTGCCACTTTGTTTAGAATGACTAGAAAGATTATTTTTTTGATACTCACAATTGCACTGAAAATATGAATCCTGAAATATCAGTAAAAATTGTACATCATCTTGAACTATATTAATGTGTACTGTAAATTAGAAGTTTCAGCATTTGATTTACATTTCATCACTTTATTTGTAAAATTTGATACACGTGTTATGAATTATTCTAACATCCTACTTTTAGAAAAATACATTCTACCAGTAAATTAAACCTGAACAGAAAGAAGGAAATTTTGGATTTTTTTTTCTCCTTTTTTTCTTTTACTTAATGACAGATAATAACAATCTTTTTCTCCAGGTGTCTTCTCGAGAAGAGTTCTTAAGTCACTTGCTTGAGTGTGAGATTGTTTTGTATAATATCACTGAGGATGCAAACCAAATAGAGGAAGCGATATGGGCTGCTTCTGGTTAGTATAGCTATCAACTATAACAGAAAGCTTGTTGCTATACAGCCATCAAAATTTACCATAAATGTATAATGAAATTCTTTGAGATTTAGAGTTTACTGTAATATGAAACTGGGTTCCTTGATGAAGAAATGCCACAGGAATTGTTCTGTTAGTTAGCAAGGAGCCATGGAATTCACACTAGCATTCATAAGGTAGAAAAGCTGTCATGGAATGCTCCAGCAAATAACGTATCTGTGTAGGCAGTTATTTCCCTAAATAACTATCAACCATCATCTTATCTATTTACACTGGGAGATGGGTAGAATATTTGCTCCTGTAATATTCAAATAATGTTTCAATATTTTATGTAATTATTTAAAAAATATTTTTACTTAGAAGTCCAATAAAAAGTACTGCTAATGGTCTTTCTGAGTCTTTCTCCTGATTGTTAGATCCAATTTCTAATGATTATCTAGAATCTTTCTATGGCAACAGCACAGTATTGTTCTTTATATGATAGTTAAGCTAAATGATGCTTTCCTGTTTGTAGCATAAAGACTTGGATATCATCGTAAGTTACATAACTCACATTTAATTATTTTGCTTTAAATTAAAATAAGGAAGTTTAATTCTGTAGTTTTTATATTTCAGTCATGACAAAACCCACACTTTTATTTTCTTTCAGTACCTTAGTAGTCAATAAACATTAATAGTTCATTTCTTCCCATAACCCCACACCCAATATATAGCTCTTTGTAGGTTATGTTTATTTACAGTAATTTGATTCTTTATTACCATTATTTTTCAATTTTTTTATTTACTGATTATTTTATACCAACCCAAATAAAGAGTATTTGCTTAAAAATACATAACCCATTGAACATTATGGTATAAATGTCTATACAGGACCTTTATGTAAAAGCAAAAATACAGTTCGAGAAATACAGTTCAAAATAAATTAAAAACTTTTCTTTCATTTAACAGCCCTACATATGGAAATAGAGCATTTTGCAACACAGAAGTTATTCATCCTCATTTCAACAATAATGAGCTGGGCAAAAAGCAAACCCCCTGACCCCGTGAGTAATATGAAAACGTGAATTATTTATTTTTAACTGAATATTTCCATTGAATAGAAAATATTCATTAAATTACATTAAACAAAATATTTTATTATGTACTTCAACAATAGCAAATGAAGCTAGTGTCAGCAAGTGTGTTTTTTCTCATGATCCTTTTGCCCTGAACTTACTGCTGAAATTGTTAAATTTATTCTGTTGGACAATTTAAATTGGTAAATTTATTTTGTCGCTGGTAAGGCACTGGAATGAGTTGTCCAGGGAAGCTGTGAATGCTCCATCCCTGGCAGTGTTCAAGGCCAGGTTGGACAGAGCCTTGGGCAACATAGTTTAGTGTGAGGTGTCCCTGCCCATGGCAGGGGGGTTGGAACTAGATGATCTTAAGGTCCTTTCTAACCCTCACTATTCTATGACTCTAAGAAGGCTACGATGATATAGGCAGGCATTAGGAACTGCTCAGACAAGACATTAAAGCTATGTTAACCACAACATGCTGTGTCTTTCAGTCATGAAAAAATCCCATATTTACTACATATTTGATGAAATACGTATTTAAATTAGTGTATGGAGAGATAAATAGATACATCTTTATATATGGTAAGTATCATCAGGAGCCATGGGGTATGCTTTGTAGTATGCTGTTGCAGTTCTCAAATTCACTGTTACAGAAATAGTTTTTCAAGCTTCTGTAATGCTGTATATATAATTAAAATTCACATTTCTTAAAATATAAAAAGTAGTTTAAAATCTTACTGTGAAAATTGAACTATTGAAGCTTTCAAAATGTTGAACCTCAAATATCAGAAATTTTAATAATTTAAATTAAACCCAAGTTAAAACAGATTTTAAAACTATTTTGAAGAACTTATTTTAATCATTTAGCCCTTTAAATATTGTCCTACAACATGTGTAGCAGCTACATTTTTTCCTTTGCAGGAAGATCCTGCGATTGCTTTTACTGATGAAGATTATCGCAGGAGAAAAGCTCATCCGAACTTTACAGATCATATAAATGCTGAAAAACTCATTCTCAAACTTGGGAAAACTGTATGTAAAAATTGTTTTTATAAAAATTGATTGATTGGTCTTCTTACAGTGAGCATTAGCTTAGTAAAGGAAATTATCAACAATTTGAATATTTAAGAGTGTTTTATTCTTTTATATGGATATGGATATCATCAATATCGGTAACATCAATTATTAATAAAATACCAAGTGCAGAGAATACTATAATGTCATTTGAAACATAAGTGTCTGCATAATACAAATCCCAAATTCTGTCTTTATTCTTTAGGTAATAAGTAAATCATGCTAATTTCATTTAAAAAACATATTGTCTCATTGGTTGTACCAGAGAGAAAGCTGAGGCCTATTTGGGGAAAGACTTGAGGATGAAAGAATGTAGAGGGAAGGGATATTAGTGTAGTTTTAAAGGAAAGCAGCATCTTAAATATGAGCAAGTTATGTTAATATTATGTTTCATCTGAATACTTGGAAGATGTTCTGGCCACACCTAGCATGTTCTTGGATAGTTTGTGCTCTTGGATCAGAAGGCTTATTGACTTTTATTCCACCCTATAATTCACTTTAAATTCATGGCTATAGAGCTGATTTGGAGTATCTAGAATACGTGTTATTACTTCTTATGTGTTCTAAAATCACTTCCTTTAGCTTCATTTGTTTCAACCAGATTAGACTCTTCATCCTGCCAGAGAACAGACCATGCCTCTCTTTGTATTTAAGAGCTATTATTAAATACATATCTCAGACTGTGGTTCACAACTCGGGAAAAGTGACGCTGTTGCTATTAGCAATGGAGTATTGTGGAGGTTATGAAAGAAAACTGGAAGACAATGAAATGCTTTGTATGATGAAGGTGCCATTTGGTCATTCTCTTTGTGGGGTAGCAATCTCCCAAAATAAATACAATTTAGTATCCATTGTAGAAATTTAGCAGGCTACTTATAGAAGGGCAAAAACCCCTTTGGTCGGGTTTGATTACGCACTTCTCATCTTATGCCCTGCTGAGAAAATAGCACTAGAAATTGTATTTTATTCTAACATGGATTTAATAGTACAGAATGTCGTACAGAATGTCAGTAAAATTTGGTAAATAGTTTTACTGTGCTAACTTGAAGTTTTAAGCCTAATAACCTTCATACTTGTAGTATTAAAAACATGAAGATTATAAACAGCCTCCACCAAACCTCTCAACAACTTCTGCCACCAGTAACACCCAGATGAACCACTGACTCAGTTTTTATGATAAGTCCAAAGCACTGAGTCACTAGTAACAAAGTTATTAAAGTAATTAGCTTCTAAATGTTTGCCAGGCTGGAATGTCTATTGAGAAGACACTGGAACAATATACAACAATTTGAATATTTTTACTACATACCTCTTGTCAGCCTTTCAAAAGAGCCCTTTTTCTCCAGAACTCTAGGGACAGCATCAATGGGTATCATTGCCTCTGTTTGGTTTCTGTCAGCATTTTGGAAGAGGAGGGCTCTAAAGCATGTATTCTTCCTAGTAGATCAACATTAGCTTCCTGTGACTGGCAGTTGTATCAGAGAGAGCCAGTGACACCGCTTGTATGCGGTGTCAGCAAGTAGATGACCTGCTAAAGCAGGTGGTTGAACTGAGGGAGGACATGGAAAGGTTGAGAGGTTTCAGAGAGTGTGAAAGTGAAATTGATTGGTGGAGCCACACCCTAAGGCAAGGGCAGAGAGAAGTGGTTGAACAAGTGATAGATCCCCTTCCCTCCTACCATCAGATAGAAGGAGTAAACTTAAGGGGCAAGGAAGTATGGAGGGAGGTCCCTCCTCAGAGAGGTAAGCAAAAACCCTCACAATCCCTTCCATCCTCCCAGTTGCCCTTGAGTAACAGGTATGAGGTCTTGGAACTACAGGGCCAGGTAAATGGAGATGGAGGGGTAGATCTATCTAGTGAGTCACCTAGGGCTTGTCACTCACCCCCATGCCTTAGAACTTCCTTAATGAAGAAGAAAATAAGAGTAATTGTAGTGGGTGACTCCCTTCTGAGGGGAACAGAAGGGCCCATTTGTCGACCTGATCCATCCCACAGGGAAGTCTGCTGCCTACCTGGGGCTCGGATTAGAGATGTTAAAAGGAAACTCTCTGATCTGGTGCAGCCCTCTGACTACTATCCGCTGCTGTTTTTTCAGGTTGGCAGCGATGAAATTATTACAAGCAGGGCAAGGGCAATGAAGAGAGACTTCAGGGGCTTGGGACAGCTGGTTAGAGGGTCTGGAGCGCAAGTGGTGTTTGCCTCCATACCTGTTACAAGCAAAGGTGAAGAGATAAATAGGAAGAGACTGCAGATTAATGTATGGCTATGGGACTGGTGCCAAAGGCGGGGTTTGGGTTTTTCAATCATAGGCTGCTATATGAGACACCTGGTTTGCTGGTGGCAGGTGGGATGCATCAGTCCCAGAGGGGGAGAAGGTTTCTGGGGCAGGAGTTAGCAGGGCTCATTGACAGGGCTTTAAACTAGGTAGGAAGGGAGAAGGGGAGATAACTGGGCCTATTGGGGACAAGCCCAAGAGAAACATGCTAGGGCTTGAAGAATGGCAGACTAGGGAGAACTCTCAATCTATTGTTTCATTTGAGGGAAAAGGTAGTTGTTTAAACCCTGTCCTGCAGGGTAAAAAGGGTACCTGGGCAAGAGTTAGTAGAGCTCACTCACAGAGCTCTAGGTTTGATTCGAAGTGCAAGGGGGTTGAAGCTGGGTTTGAACTAGTGGGGCAATGTTCTAGTATGAATGAAGACCAGAAGGCCTCCCATCTTCCAAGGGTGCCACTAGCATACTCAGCTCGCTCCCTGAAATGCCTGTACACCAATGCACGCAGCATGGGGAATAAACAGGAGGAGTTAGAAGTCTGTGTGCGGTCTAAAGGTTATGACCTGGTGGCAATTACAGAGACATGGTGGGACAGCTCACATGACTGGAATGTGGTTATGGATGGCTATGTCCTTTTTAGGAAAGATAGATCAGCAAAGCGAGGTGGTGGAGTTGCTCTTTATGTGAAAGAGCGACTAGAATGTATTGAGTTCTGTCCAGGGACAGATGAGGACCAAGTGGAAAGTCTGTGGGTGCGAATTAAGGGACAGGCTGGTACAGGTGGCACAGCTGTGGGGGTCTATTATAGACTTCCTGATCAGGACGAAGGATTTGATGAGGCTTTCTACAGGCAATTGAAAGCAGCCTCATGACTACATGCCTTGGTCCTTATGGGGGATTTTAACTACCCTGATATTTGCTGGAAGACTTAAACAGCCAGTCATTCACAGTCTAGGCGGTTCCTCCAGTGCACTGATGATAACTTCTTAATGCAAATGGTGGACAAACCAACTAGGAAAGGAGCACTGCTGGATCTGGTACTCACCAACAGGGAGGGTCTGGTTGAAGTAGTGATGGTCAATGGCAGCCTGGGCTGCAGTGACCTTGAAATGGTGGAGTTTAGGATCTTGTGTGGGAGGAATAGAATACCTAGCAAGGCCACATTTCTGGATTTCCGAAGGGCAAACTTTGGCCTCTTCAATCAATTGCTAAGGGAAGTATCATGGCAAAGGTTACTAGGTGGTAAAGGGGCTCAAGATAGTTGGTCAGCATTCAAGGACCACTTCTTCAAAGCTCAGGATCAGAGTGTCCCAATGAGTAGGAAGTCAAGTAGGGGAGCCAGGAGACCAGCATGGTTAAACAAGGAACTGCTGGGCAAACTTATATGGAAAAAGAGAATCTATGGATTACGGAAGGAGGGGCTGGCCACTTGGGAGGAATATAGGACAGCTGTTAGAGGATGTAGGGAAGCAATTAGGATAGCTAAGGCCTCCTTGGAACTTAATCTGGCAAGTTGGGTCAAGGACAATAGAAAGGGCTTCTTCAAATACATAGCGAATAAAACTAACACAAGAAGCAGTATAGGCCCACTGCTGAATGAGGTAGGTGCCCTGGAGACAGAGGATATAAAGAAGGCAGAGGTGCTGAATGCCTTCTTTGCCTCTGTCTTTACTCCTGCAGACTCTCCCCGGGAGACCCAGATTCCTATAGCCCCGGAAGGAGTCAGGATAAAGGAGGAGTTTGCTTTGGTAGATAAGGATTAGGTTAGGGATCAGTTAAGTAATCTGGACATCTATAAATCAATGGGTCCGGATGGAATACACCCGCGGGTGCTGAGGGAGCTGGCGGATGTCATTGCTGAGCCACCCTCCATCATCTTTGGTAAGTTGTGGGAAACAGGTGAGGTGCCTGAGGACTGGAGGATGGCAAATGTCATGCCAGTCTATAAGAAGGGCAAGAAGGAGGACCCAGGTAATTATAGACCAGTCAGCCTTACCTCTATCCCTGGAAAGGTGATGGAACAACTTATTCTTGACACCATCTCTAGACATATCAAGGATGAGGGGGTCATTAAGAGCAGCCAACATGGCTTTACCAAGGGGAAGTCATGTTTGACCAACATTATAGCCTTCTATGAGCAAGTAACTAGGTGGATGGATGATGGTTAGAGCGGTAGATGTGGTTTTTCTTGATTTCAGTAAGGCATTTGATACTGTCTCCCACAGCATCCTCATAGATAAGCTAAGGAAGTGTGGGCTTGACGATCAGGTAGTGAGGTGGATCAAGAACTGGTTGAAGGAAGAAGGCAGAGAGTTGTGGTCAATGGGGCAGAATCTAGCTGGAGGTCTGTGACTAGCGGAGTCCCTCAGGGGTCGGTGCTGGGACCAGTGCTGTTTAATATTTTCATCAACGACCTGGATGAGGGAACTGAATGTACCCTCAGCAAGTTCACTGATGATACTAAACTGGGAGGAGTGGCTGACACACCAGAGTGTTGCCATTCAGTGAGACCTGGACAGGTTGGAGAGTTGGGAGGAGAGGAACTTGATGAAATTCAACAAGGGCAGTGTAGAGTCTTGCATCTGGGGAAGAACAACCCCATGTACCAGTACAGGTTGGGGGCTGACCTCCTGGACAGTAGTGAAGGGGAAAGGGACCTGGGGGTCCTGGTGGATAGGAGGATGACCACGAGCCAACAATGTGCCCTTGTGGCCAAGAAGGCCAATGGCATCCTAGGGTGCATTAGAAAGGGTGTGGTTAGTAGGTCAAGAGAGGTTCCCCTCCCCCTCTACTCTGCCTTGGTGAGGCTGCATCTGGTTTATTGTGTCCAGTTCTGGGCCCCACAGTTCAAGAAGGACAGGGAATTGCTTGAAAGAGTCCAGCGCAGAGCTACAAAGATGATTAAGGGAATGGAACATCTCTCCTATGAGGAGAGGCTGAGGGAGCTGGGACTCTTTAGCTTGGAGAAGAGGAGACTGAGGGGTGACCTCATCAATGTTTACAAATATGTAAAGGGTGAGTGTCAGGATGATGGAGCTAGGTTTTTTTGCAGTGATGTCCAGTGATAGGACAAGGGGCAATGGGTGTAAACTGGAGCATAGGAGGTTCTATGTGAACATCAGGAAAAATTTCTTTACTGTGAGAGTGACAGATCACTGGAACAGGTTGCCCAGGGGGGTTGTGGAGTCTCCTACGTTGGAGATATTCAAGGCCCGCCTGGACAAGTTCCTGTGTGATGTACTCTAGGTTACCCTGCTCTTGCAGGGGGTTGGACTAGATGATCTTTTGAGGTCCCTTCCAACCCTTAGGATTCTGTGATTCTGTGATGGCTGGTGACTTTTGGATGATGATTCTTACACATTTTTAAGTTCAGTGGCACCTGAGGAATGTGCCATGTGTTAAATAAATGACAGTGTCCCTGCAAAGAGCTCAACAGAGTTCAGCAGCCTTCTTAGCCATGTGGAGAAGATCTTGCTCTTCTTGCTAGAAGAATTTCTTAGCCCTGGTATCTGTTCAGAGTGCCATTCAAAGGCTGTTGTTGCTTAAAGCAAGGTTTCACCCTCTGAGTTAGTGTATCTCCCACAGATTTTGCTCAAAATTCAGCAAGAATTATGAGCTAGAAGTTTTTGCTTTTTACCACTAGCAATTCTTTACCTTTGTGGCAGAGCGTTCAGGCTATGTAGCTTTTCTCTGAACTCACTGACTGGGATCATGCAAAATTCAGAATCCTTGGAGAAACATCTGCCTACCACAGACAGAAGAGCTCTTCATCTCCCAGCTCTGTTCTCAGTGCAACTACAGTTCCTGTACCCATTAATGTACACCTATTTCCCTCTTCAAAGCCTAGAACAGATTATAATAGCTAGAATGTGACATCTGGTGGCTTTAATGAATATTACACAGGAACTTGAACTCATGACTAAACATGATGCATGTAACTGGACCTTGCCTAGTAATTGGCTTATTTTTTTAAATTCTGTATATCCAAGTCATCTTAAGGAGTACCTTCTCATGTGTGACTTGTGACCCTAAATAAATACTTTTAGAAGAACTGAACCTGTTTCAGAGCTTTGTATTTCAGTGAAGTATAGCACTCAGTGCCAAACTGTGGTTTGTCTCCACAATTGGCTACTGCAGAAGCTCCTGCAAGATAAGTAGAATAAAATCCTTTGTGTCACGTTCTTCTTAAGGGAGATGAGGAATAGTACTTCCTGTGCTTTCATAAGAGGCAGACTTTCCTGCTGGGAGATGGAAATTCTCCGGGGCATGTTTGCAGTCTGCCCAGAGCAATCGTGGGAGCTACTGCTCTTTGGGCACAAACTGTGTCATGGTACTACCCAAGCAAACTGTGGGAGTTCTTATGCAATCTGTAATGTTTTGGTAACAACCTGTTAAGAGGTTAACAACTGAGTTAAGATAGTTTTTATTACAGTTTTATTTTTGAGTAGGGAGATAAAAGCACACAGGCAGATACCATATACTGATGTTTTAACTTGTCTTCCCTTTATATGATTCTTACATAAAGATTGACTGACACTGTTCTTAGTTTTATGTTTCTGAACCAGTATAAAATGATAATAAATCATGCTTTTTTTTTTTTTTTCACCAAAAAAAAAGGTCTCAAATCTGGGCATTTATTCCCTCTGCTGGTAAATATGGATTTTTTTACATAGTTATGTAGATACACAATGTTTAGGACCTTCACAACATGAGAATTATTTAATAATTTTGTTTCACCTTTAAAATTTCAAAGTGACTAGTCCTTAAGACGATTTTAATTCCCCCCCCCCCCCCCCCCCCCCCCCCCCCCCCCCGTATAACCATCCTTAACACTGATCCAAGCAGTAACATTATATGTAAACAGGCAGGACAGGCAAATTAATTACATTATGTAACAATGGTCAGCAAAAAATGTGTGGGTTGATCATGGTGTGTGGCTAGAAAACACTTAGTTCATGGATTTGAGGTTTTGAGGTTTTTTTTTTTTAATTGTATATCGAAATGAAAGTAAAACGATTGTAAAATCATCATTCCAGCATTTCCCACATCTTTAGGCAAAGGCCAATATAATGCAATTAGAAAAATAGCTTCAATGAATTTCAGAATTATTTTTCTTGGAAACAGGAAGCAGAAGCATGAGTTATCCTGTTCACTTCATTGATTTATTTTCAGTTATTTTAGCACAATATTTTTTTAGAATTTCAGTTCAAACATAGATCAATTCTGATTGGGCAATGCTTGTTTTTTGACAGAAACCTTAGCAATATGACTTACAAAACTACAGGATATGCAACAGTTGACTTAGCTACAAATTTTAAGTGATAAAATTTACACACTCTGTATTCTCATTACATAAGTACTCTTGTTTCTGTGTAAGCCAGTATCCCATTTGCAGCACCATATTTTTTATTAAAACTTTCTCGTTGATTTTACTTCACAGAACAAACGTAAATTTTCAACTTACATTGTTGCCTCGGGACATCAATATGGAGCTGGGGAAGGAGTCTTGCACTACTTTTTTAAGGTAGACATCCTGCTATTTTTGAAGGTTCATTTAATTTCTAGGGAAAAACCACACTGGATTAATTCGTTTTAGTAGCTTTGGTATCATAAGCTTAATACTTTTGTAAACAAAACTGACGATTTGATCCACTTGAAGTGTTTTATCTACAGTGGAAGTGTTTTCCACTTTTTTGGGTCTATATTATAGTTTCTTAGTTTTTTTCTATAGTTTTTTAATAGTATCTCCAATGTACTTTACAGTGAGAATGTATCTCTCATATTAATGGAATCAGGAAAAATTTCTTTCTTCTCAACATTTTATTATCTTTTTTTCCAAGTATTTCTTTTATTTGGGATACAAAATAAAATGTGTCAAGATCAAGGAATATTTGAATAAAAGAAAATATTTTATATTCTATTAAAAAAAAATTGTTTTTAGTAGGCTTCCAGTCTGTATTTCTCAAGAATTCTTTCCCTACTGCAGTTCCATTAATAATTCAAGAAACTGAACTTCAAATCCTGAATATACAGATTTGCCTAGTAAATAAATGCTCCTTTTTCTACCTGTAGTTAAAAGTAACCTCTTTCTCCACACATTGCTCTCTATTTGTATTTTCAGAGAGGCTGGCTTAGTGAGACGCCTGCAATACCCATTTTTGGGGATGGAAACAATTTTATTCCAACCATTCATATTCTTGATTTAGCAGCGTAAGTAAAAAAAAAAAAAATTAAAAAAAATCCCCTGGACGATAACTAATACACAGCTAGATGACAAATCCAAATCTACTAGAGAGTACTGTTGCTTTTATGCAGTGGGTTTAAGAGCATTCTGCTACTAGGCATAGAGTTATGGAAACCTTATCTGACTGTTGCACTAGTACTAAGATTTTAAGAAATAACTAGCAGTAGTCCATTCAGAGTGTGATACCAATTAACTAGCACAGAAATGGATCTGGGCTCTACAACAGGCTAAGGTAGTATCTTCTACAGATGTTGTTTTTTATCCTTTAAACTTCTTTCCAAATTCCATATAAAATATCTAGCTGTGCTTCTTTATTAAGGAAAATACATGCTCTGAAAAGTTCTGCAAGATTCTACAAATTCTTTGTACTGTTTTTGAAAAGCATTCAACAACAAAATCCCAGTATGCTTCTCCAACTACTGGCCCTGACTGCGTTTGCTATGTTTCAGAGTGTTACAAAATGTAGCAGACCACAGGCCCAAGTCTCATTATATCCTTGCAGTAGATGGATCTATGCACACTCTGCAAGAATTAGTAAAGGTAAGAGATTTGATTCTTCCTTTTTTTTTTTTTTCCCGGATATCTTCAAGGTTTTAAAAAACACACATTTTACTAAAGTAGTGGTTCCTAGGTCTTCCTGAATTATCTTGTGTAATGACATAAAAAATATTTTTAAATCCTCTGAGACTTCTGTCCTTTGAACAAAATACATTATTTGGACTTGAATTTGCACAATTAACTCTTGCAGTATTATTGTTAACCTAAGTAGAAATTTTACATAAGAAAGTTACAGGATTCACAGTACTGTAATTAGATACTGAAAGTCTTCAGGCTTTTTTTATTATAATAAATGAAAGAACACCCAGATACATACGATCTATTTGGGAGCAGTCTGTGTGAATTTTGTAAAATACTTTCCAAGAAATACTTTCCAAAAAGTACTTTGAAATACTTTGGAAACCTCCTGAAGTTCTTTAATGTGGATAGCAAATATGGATCAGGGTGAACAAGCTGATGCAGTCTTCCCAGAGACTTTCAAAGTAGTCTTTCACCAAAAGCTGTTGAGAAGCAGCTAGGCACCCTAAGAAAAGCAGTTGGGTGCTTTCATGGATATGTCATTGTTTACAAATGGGAAATAGAGGGCAGGAGTCAATGGACAGCTCTTGTCGAGACAGGAAATACCCAGTAGAGAGAGACCTGCAGAGAGCTACCTTGGCAGGAAGCTGAACCAGCCAAGGTACACGGGACAGAAATACCTGGAGAAGTTACTTAAATACACAGTAGCTATTTATAGTTTAGGAAGTCTCTGAGCTGAAAATAGTTGAAGATTAGAAGAGTATCTGGAAGGAGCATCCTATCTGCTTTTCCCAAAAAAAGTGGTAAATGCTCCATCCCTGGCAGTGTTCAAAGGCCAAGTTTGACAGAGGCTTGGTGACATGGTCTAGGGTGAGGCGTCTCTGCTGACTGCAGGGGGGTTGGAACTAGATGATCTTAAGGTCCATTACAACCCTAACCATCCTATGAATCTATGATTCTTACTTTTGTTCACTAATGTCTGCTAATTGACATCATTTGAGACAGAATGCTGGCATATATGTAGATTTGATCTGTTGCTCTATATCAATTTTTACAATTTTATGGAATCTTTTCGACTGCAGTTTTGGGTTGTGGGTTTTTGTTGTTTGTTTTGTTTTGTTTAGTTGCAAGTACTAAAAAGGAAGTGGTGTATAGCAAAACAAAGCTGTTTAAACCTACATTGAAGTTAATATACTGTTCTTTGATCTATTTCAAATCAGTATACTGATTTTTCAGGTATTAGTGTAACATAAAATTTAAAGCACATTTTATACACAGAAATACCGTTCAATTTTTTTCTAAGAATTTTATTTGATAACTATATTTTTCTTTTCCTGATAGTGTATCAGTAAAAATGTTGGAACAGGAAGAACTGAGAAGATTCCAACAGAAGATGCGCTCCTGAGCAAAGGCTTAACAGTCAGTACTTTCCTTCTTTTTATTACTTAAGGAAAGAATAAGTATAATAACATGAAATACAGGTTATTTTTTTGTTTCACCAGAAAAAATAAACTCTAAAACATGCCTAAAAATATATAAAGTGAGTTTAACTAATATCTTAACCATCATAGAAGAGATTATTTTGAGGATTTACAGCCTGATTTAGAAAAGCGCTGAGCATACTAGAGCATTCTAACAAACCTACACAAAATGATAAAAATAACAAAAAAAAAAAAAAGTTAATATTGAGGTGCCACTAAGGTTAATGAACACAGCATACATAAATTATCTTGTAATTATCTAGTTACCTGGAATAAACTGTTCATAGGAGAAATAAACAAATTAGAACCTGGGTAGTTTGAAGATGGTACTTAGTAAATTTATGAAAGAGGTTATTGCCTGCAATTATATGAAATCTTTGCATTGTACAGAATGGTTGTTTAATGTTTCATGTTTTAATAGTTCATGAGAATATTTAAATACCAATATATATGGAAAATATTCATATTTTTAAAAAGCTTAGAATGCCTGTTTTGCTTTGTGCACAAAACTTTTTTTCTTATGCTTTAATTCTTTCCATTATCACCCCTCCATCCTGGTCTTTAGTTTAAGCTGTGTTCTTTTTAACAGGCATAGATTAAGCCTGTAAATAAATGTAGCTTTGCTCCCTCAGCAAATGCATTTGGATATGTTGCTTGTCAACCTGAGAATGGAATCTGGGCTTGTGAAAGAGTCTTTCAACATTAAGTGGGTTGCTCAGGAGGGACTGGTGGAGAACATTGAGCAAATTGTCAAGGAATACAAGCAAAGCCGAGGATTACTGGTAATGGTTTGGTGTATGCTATTTCAAAGTGCATCTTTCTTTTTTTTCTTCAACAGAAATGTCTATATAAAATGGTTATATAAACACAAACTTTAACTTCTTTAAGCAAAAATACATAGAAGACTGATACAGCTTAGTGAACATAAAACCTGGAAATTTAATGAACTAGTTAAAAAAGAAGTAATATTCATTAAAACAATAATCCTTTTCTTTCTTTTATGCCTAAAACTGAAACCCTGTAAATGCAAATAAGCTTCCTGATGGAGGAGATGCTGCTGTGAAACCAATTTCTGCATGCAATATATGGCATCCCTGGTATATTTTTCTCCAAGAGCACAATAACTGTATCTTTTATTTAGACTTTTTTATAATAGTCAGTAGTTAGGTGAGTATTTTGTGTCCATTATATTTAGTGAGCCAGGATATTCAACTGCAGTGCATTTTATCCTGCTCTGTTGCATAATGTTCTGAGCAACTTTGCTGTTTCCTGTATTAGCTTAACATTTAGAATTTCCATATTGAAATGTATAGGGAAGGTTATCGAAAGGTCCAGAAAAAGGCTGTCATACCTGCACATATTTATTGATATGATCAAGCCATTCAGCGTGTATAAATCGTGTTCAAACTTTGAACAGAATTTCAGGAGGTGTAAAACAAAATACTACTACAATTGCTCGATGTTATTAATTGAAAGTGCTTGTTTACCTCTGGAAGGAATATCAGGTCAGTGGCTGGGTTAAACTGCTCCATCTGACTACATATGCATCTAATTAAAAAAAAGAATCAGTACAAAATACACACATACAAGTGGATCTGAAATTTCTGAGGTCAAAATAACCATTGTAATGACAGCAACTCCACCTCAGCTGGGAAACACAGCTAGGGCATGTGTATAGTAGTCTGTCTGCCACCTCATTCCAGAATTCACTGGGTCCTGTTTATAGGGTTGTGTTTCATCTCTTTTGATTATACAAACACTAATAGTGCCACCACAAAACAGTCTGTGAGTCTACTAAATAGAAGCATACTTTTTCTCCAATGGTAACATCATACATTTAAATTAATTGTGTTCCTCAAAGCCTGTGGATGATGCAGGAGATACTCAGGGAGAAATATGCAAATTATTAAAACTAAAATGTATTTTCTGGTTTAGTTATAATTGTTATTTCCCATTAGTTATAGTAAAAAAGAGATTGTTCTTTTACATAAAAACATCCCTATTGTTTGAATGATGTTATATCTTTATCCTTTTTTTCCAGTCTCTCAAAATTTTCATTCATGGTCCTCCTGGGGTTGGCAAATCTACCATTGCTGAAGAACTCTGCAAACACTACAAGCTACATCACATAAAATCAAAAGATGTGATTTCTGAAGCAATAGCAAATCTGGTGTGTTGGTGTTTTCTAGTATTACTAGTATTTCAATTTCTGTGATTTCAAATTGTATGGCATAATTTAAAGATTAGTTTTAATTCCATTATTTTAGAATGGAAATATATTTTGACATTCTGATCACCTCTGGAGAGGGCATTATGCTCTTTCTGGAGACTGAAGGTTGTTCAGTTTCTCACTGTCCAGGAGCTTACATAAAATGAATTATTAATTTTTTTTTTTCTTCTTTTACTACATCTTTGTATAAAACAAATTTGCGTATGGAATTTCTGAGCCTATTCTTATTGTCTTTTTGTCAGGAAGAAATTGTGGCTCCTAAAGACCTAGACACTGACAATGTGGGAGAGGTGGGAGAGGGAGATGATGGTGAGGAAGGGGAGCAGGGTGAAAATGTAGAAGACGCACAGGAGTTATTAGATACAGTAGAAGAAAACATGGAGCAGAATGCAGGTAGGAAGCACAAAGTACTAAGATGGGATTTAGGTAGCTAGTGCAACCTTATCCAATGGAAAATCAATCAGGAAATAAACTTGTGCTGTAGAACTTTTACTTCCTATTATAAGCAAGAATCATGCCCTGTCCATTTGTACGTATCTGTACACTATTTAAAAATCAAATACATTATAATTACACTATGTAAATTGTATATTAAAAGGGATATGTTTTTAAAACACTGTGTTTTTTTAATTGTAGAACTTCTATCTTTCTACTTTTTTATAAGTTTTATATAATTATTTTGAGCCTATAACTTGATATATAAGTAACAATGATACACTCGCATAAAATTCTTGGCTGCATATTAATAACATGTTTTCTTCTTGGAACAAGGAACATAATTTATATAAAAGTTGGTGAATAATATCTTTATCAAATTTGCAAATAAGTATTCTAGTAAGAAAAATAATTAGCGCACTGTCATACAAGCTTGTGGTGGGTTTTGAGTACCTTATACCTCATTTTGGCCATCTCTACAGTGTAATTAGTATTTAGTGAATCCTGTAAACAATTTTAAAGCCTGCAGATTGAAAAAGGTCTAAAAAAATTGCCATTACTAGAAAGTACTAATTCTCATCTATATATATGAATAAAATCATGTAGGTTTGGACTTAGTGCTTAACATTTTCCATGTGTTATAAAGTGATACCCCTTAAAAACACATTCTACTACTGAAGGTTTACCTCATTTGGATCCTGTGTAGCTCTAAAACAATGAATTTGTAACACACCCAGAAGCTTCAATAATGAGATCCATGGCAGCATCAGCTCTGCATGTCTTGATTTGTTGTTAAAAGTAATAATGCCTTTTAAAATAATAACATACTGTTATGATCACAAGGGTTTATAAATATTTAAGACTTTTAAAAGCCAAAGCAAAACAAAGTAGAAAAGTGGAATCAATGGTTGCAAAAGGAGAAAAAATCAGCAAGAAAAACCCCAAACTTTTTACTCCCACATATTTGTGCAACAATGTAAGCCAAGTTAATTGACCAGTTCATATCTCATCTATTAATCTGAAAATGAAACCTGCAAAACCTATTTCATGCCTGTTTTGCAGGACTATCTTTAAGTCTTGCTATTAATTGTAAACAGAAAATTATTTTTTTTGTCTCATGGGTTTTTTTTCCTATATGTTTTTTTTGCTGCTTCCATTAAAATCTGATGGTATTATTTTAAAAGCAAATAGACAAAGAAGAAAAAACCCGACAACAAAACCAAAAATGCTATTGTCATGTTTAGTATCTTAAAAGTTTTAATATTTATAACCTTGTAAACAGAAATGTAATTTTATTTTGTAGCTACACTTTTATATCCCATAGATCGCTGACAACATGTAATATACAAACAGTAACTCAAATTACTTTTTTTGGGGGGGGTCTAAATAGAAGTTTCTCCAATAAATAAAATGTTAGTAAAATAATTTCAGATATCTCTTTGCTATAAACTAGGTACCTATTAACCTACTTTGTGTCTTAGGTCAACTAGATGATGAGTATATTACTAAATTTATGAAGGACAAGCTCAAATCAATGCCTTGTAGGAATCAGGGATATGTTTTAGATGGGTTCCCAGAAACCTATGAACAGGCAAATGACCTTTTTAATTGTAAGTACTGCTACTTTTTTTTTTTTTGTATTGCTACCTTTTTTATTGCTGCTTATATTGTCATCATTATTGTTCTCAGTGCCATATTAGTTGAAGTGCATCAGCACTGCAGTGACTGCAACACAGGACACAAAACAAAACTGTTTTCATATGATGCTTAAAATTTAAGAAAGATTATAAATCACCTTATTTAAATTAAGCACAACATAGTTTTCATACTTTCCTGGTGAAGTGCTAAGTAAATGCACAGATGTGATGATACATTCTTCTTCTGCAAAAACATTCGTTCTACTCAAGCAAACTCTGAGGCAGAATTTCTTCATAATATTTAAAGGGCTGCTTAATGAGCGGATGCAGCCAGGGCAGCAATATATGTTTTACCAGCCAGGTTAGAGTGGCTGTGTTAGATCAGCTACAGTAGATATGACTTCAGAGGAGCTCCGCAACATACATTTCTAATTGTGAGCAACCACTGTCCATGCATTAGGACCAAGAATTATCTCCATGTGTAAATTACATTGTGAGATTTGAAGGAAAACAGAAAACAGTCTCATTCAGTTTATTCTGTTGGGCTGTAAATCATCATGCTCATCAAGGCAGTTTACTGAGTATTCAGAAGAGCAGCCACTCAGTGGCAGAAACCATTTTAACCATAATACTGTGAAATATTTCTACTCACTGTTCTGTGCCTTGTCTCCATTTGTGTCAGAATGATGTACTTTGCAAGGGGGAGAGGCCAGGGTCAGGACATCAGTGTTAAAGTTGGACACATTTTAAAATTATATATGCATGTGCATACTTCCGCTGTATAGGCAAACAACTATCAGTGTCCCAGGGTAGAATTCTGTGGTGGCTTGCAGCACGAATTACATACTGAATCCTCTGTATGGTTTCCAGGACAGATTGGTTTCCAACAATTAGTATTATTTGAATATGGACAAACCTGTGTATGTACTGGGCACATTTTTAGGAAATATAATGATAGTGTTGCTTCAAATTAAAATGTCAATCATTTCTTACTTTTGTTTTAGTGGAAAGTGAAGATGAACAAGGAGCAAAAATCAAAATATCTAAATATGATACATTAATCACACCTGGTAAGTTTGATAGATTTCTTTTTAAATAAATTGAGGAGTTTTCAAATGCTGCTGCCACCAGCAAGGAGTCTAAAATACACTCCATCTGTTCATATTTAACACAGAATAAATATCTAATTCATGTAATGCTGCTGCCCTTTATTTGAAAGTGAACAATTAACCAGAAGGAAGGTTTGGGTTCAGTTTGTGGATATTTTATTCTTTTTGGTTGGTTTGTTGGTGTTTGGTTTTGTTTTTTTTTTCTGCGAAAATGCCGTCAACTGTTGGCTGGTAACAGTTATTATTTGTGAGATTAAAAATAAAAAAAATATTAATTGTGAGATTAAAAATACAGAGTGACAACTTTTGGTGACTTGACAGACAAGTGAGTTGTTAAATTTTCCAGTGTTACTTGCTGCATTCATAATATTATCTTTTTTTTTCCCCTCCTATTCTTATTGCATGTGTTGGTTGTATGAGAGCTTTCTCAGAAAATGTGGAGAACACTGCATTGCTGTTCTTCAGGTTTTTGTGCTGCTTACCGGAGGATTAGTCTTGCTGATAGGGCTAAGAAACAATTTGATGAAACTAGAGTATGTAGCTTCTTTACAGATGTGTCTCTTAGTATTGTTAGATTGCTCTAACTGGAAAAGTGGAATATAAGCATTTGATAATTAAAGTCTCTATAAAGATAAACAAGTCACATTAATTTATGTTGGATTATGTTTTAACGTTTAATATTAAAATACGTAAGAAAGATGAAAGACAATAAAAACTATGGGCACTGATAATGTGTTCTTCTTCACAGAATTCGTTATTTCATTGACTGCATCTGATGAATTCCTTATAAACAGAATAATAAATCTGCCAGAGAGCACTGTTGCTGGAACTCATTATACCCCGGACCGGTTCCTGCAAGCTTTGAATGTTTTCAGAGAGTTAAACACAGATGATAAGACTGTTCTCAACTATTTTGATGAAATTGAAATACATCCTCGGTTTATAGGTATGGAATAATAAAATTAGTAGATTAAGTATGCAACTGTGCATATATAAATAATATTTTCATTTCAGTGTACATATATATTTAATTATATACCTGCAAAAATATCTGTAATACTCATACGGATTCTAGATTGTTTTCGTACAGTTAACTTGTTTTGGTTTGTTTTTTTTTTTTTTTTAAAAAAGAGGTTTAATTGTTGATTTTTGTAGGCTAAATGATTTTCAAAATAATTTTCTGATTTAGGATCTGGCATCCTTTCACACTGGAGTAATAGACTTATGGACTTTCAGTATTATTGTTGCTTGTATTTTTTCTTTAGACTTATCCTCAGATGTCATGACAATATATGGTTAATCTGTAAATAATGAAGCACGAAAGAAAATGATTGGAAATTAAAGGTAGAAGGCTAGGACTGAATCTGTTTTGCGCTATACCTGTGTGTGAGAGAATTTGTCTTCTCTACGAACTATCTAGAAAATTGTGATCTCTGGGAAATGTTGAGGAGACTACTAATTGGTTGTTCAAAACCAGCAAGATCAGGATGACAGCATTCTTAAGGAAAATTGTGGTGGTAGGGTTTTTTTTGAGTGGGAGAGGAAAAGGGAAACAAGGAAAGAAAAAAAGGGAAGCAACGAAAGAAAAAAAGGGAAGACCCCACATCTAAAATCAATCTGCTGATATTTGGAATGTCCATCTGAGATGACTTATGACAAGTTAATTGTTGAATAACCTCAGCCATAACTGATTTCCTAAGTTTTCTTATTTAATGTCAGTAATGGAAATTATCTTGAGAATAATACCATACATATTAGGAAGTGCAGAGGTGCAAAAAAGTAATGTGTTAGTATAATCATTTTAGAATTGAGGTAACTCTACCAAACAAAGTAAATGTAAGAAATAGTAAATATTAAGGCCTGATGCCATCAATTGGTCATATTCCTATCTCACACACTTCTGGATACGCAAGCAGTAGCACTGTCGAAGACTGTCTTTTATTTTGGTGGGGACTATAAAGTGTATACTCTATGATAGAATGTTGCAGTGTTTTCTGCTAAGAATTACACCAAAGATTGCCCTTAAACTCTATTCCAAATAAGGAACACTGGCCTACTAATTTTAGTTTTAATTTTTAATTTAATTTTAATTACTGAGGTATAGAAACTGTGCTGTTCAGTGACTTCCAGATGATTTTCACATTCATGAATGTGAATTCATGAACACATTTATGGTGTTAATTCTCATCTTCAAAGAAGCATTGTCTTTAGGTCCTGCTTATCTCAGGAACTCTCTCTTTACCTATATTCATATCACCAATTTCTACTCTCTGAAGACGCAAGCATATAGCTTTCTGTTGTAAAATGGTAACAACAGATTACAAAGATAACTTCAGTGAGGAACCTTCAGCTCTGCCAATACCCCTCCATTCTAGCTGATGTTCCAGTTGGTTTATCAGATCCATAAAATTAAGTACAATCAAATTTAAGCAGAAAGCCACCTGCTTTCTCAGTCATATTTTGAAGGAACTTGGTAGGAAATGGTTTCAGAAATTTTGCCTGTTTTTTTAAATATTGACTAAAAATAGTCAAAATTTTCTTCTACCTTAATTTTAGAAAATCGTAATGTATGGCTTTATGAATTACTTTTATGACTATTATTTTTCCTGAGTCTGAAATATGATTAGTACAAAGGAGTGCGCTTCAAGATTCTGGAAATCCTACTTTGCTACAGTGACTCACTCCATAAAGTCTCCAAGTCAGTTATCCTGTGTCATGTTTTTCTCATCTGGGGATAGTGATACAGGCATATTAGATCACCTACAAAAAACATGTTAAACTTTTAACAGCAATTTCCTTTGAAGACCTTAATTTCTGAACTCCTTTATTAGTGACCTTTCCTCTCAATTAGCATCAAAACTAATTTTTTGTGTATGTATATGTATGCATATATATATTTCTGAGGCTACATGTAGTTAATTAAGATTTCTGTAATATTTTCATTGTAACCTTGCTTGGCCATGTAAGGAAAAAATGTAGTCCTTGAGACCTCAAATCCAATGCTGATAGCATTCTTAGCAGTACTATAAATGACTAGAAAAGTGGTTTGCTCTCCAATTTGTATATCCAGATGAAGCTAAAATTGCAGAAACAATAGACTGCTTGACATAGAAAATGTATTATTCGTTCAATTTAGAATACTTCAGGAAAGAGGTGATCCTGCCCTTCTGCTCTCTTGAGACAGTACTTAGAGTACTATGTGCAGTTCTGGCATCCTCAACATAAAAAGGACATGGAGCTCTTGGAGAAAGTCCAGAGGAGGGCCATGAGGATGATAAGGGTGCTCAAGCACCTCCTGTATGAAGACAGGCTGAGAAAGTTTGGGCTGTTCAGCCTGGAGAAGAGAAGGCTGCATGGAGACCTCATTGCAGCCTTCCAGTATCTGAAGGGGGCCCACAAGGGTGCTAAGGGGGACTCTTTCACCCAGGACTGTAGTCACAGTACAAGGGGCAATGAGTTCAAACTTAAATAGAGGAATTTCAGGTTACCTATAAGAAGGAAGTTCTTTACTGTTAAAGTGGTGAGGCACTGGAGCAGGCTGCCCAAGGAGGTTGTGAACGCTCCATCTCTGGCAGTGTTCAAGACCAGGCTGGACAGAGCCTTGGGCAACACGGTCTAGTGTGAAGTGTCCCTGCCCATGGCAGGGGGGTGCAACTAGGTGATCTTAAAGCCATTTCCAACCCTAACCATTCAATGATTCCATAATTCAATTTTATTAGTGAATTTTTAAAAGAAGAAGCTGTAAAAGAAATTTTACCATGTTGAATTATGTTAGCTTTCTCCTCAATCTTTTAGCAGAGTTTGGACTTCAGGTCCAAATCACAAACACTTAAACTCTTGGAATAATGGTGTTAGTATTGGACAGCTGTCTTCTGTCTGAATTGATGGTTAGAAAGAAAGTGGAAGCATGCTTTGCCAACAGCTTTCAAAATAACTTCATAAAGCAGAGGACTGTGGAGTAGGGACTAAATAGATTCTCATCTAAATTCTGGTTTCTAGCTGTTCTGGTTTTGCCCCTTTCTCTGCTTGCTCTCCTTACCCATTTCTGAGCCTTTGGATCTCCAGTCCCTTAGCACTGAATCAGACCTTTATTTCTGTTTTCTCTGGATACCTGAAATGCCCTCTTTTCCATGTACATTTCTATACCATTTCTGCCACATACCTCTCCACACTGAATGCATACAGAGCCCAGAAAGCCCCGGAAACACCCCCATTTTTCTGTTTGTTTGGGGTTTTTCCTTTTTTTTCAAGTTTAATATGCAAGTAGCCTCCAGCAATTAAAAGGCAGGAGGAATAAAATGAAAGAGCAGGTCTATGCTCCTACATGAAGTTACAGGTTTGTTTTGTAGCTGCAACACAGCAAAAGCTCAGCTTGAGATAGGTATCTGTATTTGTAAATCCATATGAGTGAAAACTTTGGAGTTTGTTGCCAAATCTTAACAACCTATTGTGTAACCTGAGGGGGAGATGAGGTCAAGAGCTGGTGGTTTTATGCACCTGGATAAGTTGATCTAAGATTGGTGACAGAAACATCTCTGATTACTGAATGACCTCATTTTCAAGTTTCAAAATTTAGCCAAGGTGCAACTGATAAACACAATAGTTGTAAAAATTACTTTAAACTATTTCTACCTTACTTTGTATTGAAAAGACAAACTATTTTAGTTGAAACTAGTAAAGAAAATCAGATGTAGAAAACTTAAATTAAAAACTTAATTATGTATAGCAAAAAAATGACATCTATAAGAAACATCTTATACCTGAAAATTTAAACAGCATGAACACTATATATTTTTAGGTCTTGCAGTTATTTACTAGTGTCCATTGATAACTTACAAAATCCTTGACAAATTCTCTTGTATAATTTAAAAGATGTAGCCAAACTTGAAGACCCTGAAAACAGGTTTATTGTAAAAGAGATCATCAAAGAAATTGGGGAACCTTGCAATTATGGTTTGACAGATGAAGAAAAGGAGGAATTAGAACGCCAAGCAGCAGAGGAACGCCTTGTCAAAGAAGCTCAAGAAAAAGCTGAACAAGAGCGTAAAGAAGCTGAGGAAAGGGCTGAAAGGATGGCAAACTGGGAAGAGTGGGTAGGTTAATACATATTTTGGGGGAAACCATTATTATTTATGTGTATTAGATTGCTTCCAGTGATGTCAGAACTTAAAGGTTAACATTAAGTTAGCTAAATTGCTTGGTGGACTTGTTCAAATTCTAACTATTGGTAGCAATCTATCTCTGCCTCAGATGGTGACCATAAAAGTGAACAATAGTTTGTCTGGGCAACAGCCTGTGAAGTACTGTTTAGAGTTGCCAAAACCAGACGAAACTGTGGGAAAGGTAATTCTGGCAGGGAGAGATCATAACCACCAACTCATAGACCACCTACCCCAAAAGATTATCCTGCTCAAAAGATTAAGGAAGTGGAAATCTTAAAAGTTGTATTGAGGCGAGTATTAACCTACTTGTTAAGTAGAAGTTAGTAAGAAGTTAGGCTTGACGTTAACATTATGTTAGCATTTATTAACCAATGATGTATGGGTTGCTGTGCTGCTTGAAATCCGATGCTGTGTTGCTTGAACTCCCTATTCTCTGGATCATGTTAGCCTTAGTCCTTATTCTGTAGACCATAACCAGAGCACCCAGAGTCTATTGTACATAGGATGAGTTATTTGACAACCTGGCAAGGTAGAAACCTAGCCGGCCAACTTGGCAACAAAACTTAATTTTAAGGTGTTCTGAAGTGAACTGCCTTCACTATAATACTAAAAAAACACACCCACAGATCAAGAAGACCCTTGCCCAGGGGAAGACCCTTCCTCTGTGCAAGCATAGTGACAGAAGAGAATGGCACAGCAAATATTATAATTATATGCGAATCACTAACCAATAATTGTAACTGGGAGTGTACTACCTTGTAATTTTTGTGTATAAATGTAACGATGAAATCAGCATGGGGTGTGCTCGATTTGTGGAAATTCCACCTAGCACCCAGAGTTGGAATAAAGATGTGCCTGCTTATCTGCTTCATGTAGTTGAGTTCTTCGTTCCCTGGCTAACAATACCTTCTTGCTGTGCTGTAGCTCTTTTATTTTACCATTTAAAAATATCTACTGTAATCAATAGTGATTTTCCATAGCCAGTCTTCTAGGATTGCATCTGCTCACCTCATGTCTAAGCAGCTGTCCAAGTCTTAATTATCATGCCTTCCAAACTATATTTTTCACTCAACACTGATCAGTATTCCACTGCAATGCAGAAAGGTTTCTGGTCCTGGGACAGAAACACCTTTGAGAGTTGAGTCATCAGTTCAGGCGGACTACCTGATACAGTCTGAAGAATGCTTTTTGTTTGCTAATACTTTACTAAGTACTTGGTATTTAGGCTATTTGACCTCACAGGATTTTCACATGATGCTGTGTCCTTATTTACTTTGCCACACCTAAGGACATTTTAGGTAAATAATGTAAAATGCATACTCTAAGAATGTTCTTGTTCACACCTCAAATCAGATTGTTTCACCAGAAAGGTAGTCCTTCTGTTGTCATCTTTTAGAGCTATTTAAAAACAAACTGATCATTCCACAGGGAAATCCTTTTCTTATGTTTGAATGCCCATGCACACCTATAGGGAAATAATGACCTAAAATTTCTCACTTTTAAAGAAGTGTTTACTTTGCTCTGATGTTGGCTTGTAAATAAGTTTTCTTTGTTACCTCTACCCTTATTTACAGTTCATTCAACATTAAAAGCATTTTGTACTCTCTGTGAACTTGTCGAAAATAGTAGTAAGGGCAGTTAACACATTTTTAGATATGTTCAATCCAAAGCCATCTAACTTTCAAAAGATGTTAGATGTTTATTCAAAGCTAAAGTAGGTATTTAAATGTATGCTTAGGTTTATCCTTTTAAACAGGCAGATGCTCAGGAAATCTAAGCAACTTTTCATTTGCCCTATGATAGACTGTAGATTAGCTGCTGTCTCTGAGTAGTGGCCAAAGATCACTTGCAGGATTTATTCAGTAGCACTCCTGGATTGACTGAATAAGGTAAATATCTTTTCCAGACATTGGTATATCAGTTTTAACTGAACATTGCTTTTGTGCTATGCCTTGAGTATAAAACTTCAAAGTATCATTTGCTTGTGTATGTACAGATGACTCAAGCTACTGATGAATAAAATGAGTGAAGAGTGGACAATAAAAATGGTTTTGAGTAATCTTCTGGACACAACTACTGCGAGTATGCATGCTATCAAGTGCTATTAAATGGAAGAAAGAAAATCTCCCAGCAGTTTCATTGCCCCACCCCTCCTGCTTTTTGAGTGTAGTCATTGTATTTGACTAAACCTGAATTTAGGAATAAATTTAGCTGATGTGAACAGATGTAATTCACTGCAATTTTGGTCTATATAACTCTCCCCCCCCAAAAAAAAAAACAACCAAAAAAACCAACATAAATGAAATAAAACCAAAACAAAGCAAAGAAACTAAAACCAAAACAAGCAAACAAAACACCCAGAAAAATTTACAGTTATTTAGTCAGGGCTCTCTTCTGAGCAAAAATATTCTCCTCCCCCTTCTGTTCAAAGAACCCTAAATAAATGCTCTGCATTTGTAATAGTATAGTGTATTCCAACGATTTTGCCAAATACCTTACAGAAACAGGACCACAGGGAGACTTCAGAATAAAGCTCCTTTTAAGTGTTTCAGAGAGAAAACTAAAATAATTTTACTAAGGAGATTATTTCAGTTTTCATTTTGTTTAATTCTTTGTCCTTAGTGTGCCATGTGCTCTAAATTTAATAAACAGTTCATAGATTATCCTGCCAAGTAGTACATTTTAAAGTTCTATCACAGTCTCTAACACTATTTTTATCTCTAGCCAACCATTATTACTTAGTCAAGTGCTGTTTTTAAGATGATATAAACCTTATTCTTTATTATTTTGTTCATTATTTGAAGAATAAACATCTGGAGGAAGTGAAAAGACAAGAACAAGAGTTATTGGAGGCCCAGTCTGTTCCACTACGAAACTATTTAATGAGGAATGTCATGCCAATGCTTATGCAAGGGGTAAATGAATGCTGTAGGATCAGGCCAGATGATCCAGTTGATTTTCTGGTAAGAAGATTACATTGTATTTCTTAAACATATTTGAATATTCATAGAGACCCAAAGAATCTCTGTTAACATAAGGACTGAAAATCTTTTTCCCCACAGTCCTGATAAAAATTAATTAAGGGTTTGAATCTGCAGTTCTGGTGAGCAGTAATTACTGTGAAAATTGAAAAAACAGCAACTATTCTTTATGGGATCAGTTGATACTGTGTATCAAGTAAGGACACAATCCAGCTTTGCTGAACAGTGATAGGACAAGAATCACTACCACAATCTCTTTGGCATGTGTACTCTACATCTCCTAGGGACTTGCCAGTTCTGCTGTGACATAGAGACCAGAAAGCAGGATATTACCCTCTATCCACCCTCTAAAAAGGACACACCCCTCTAGGCACAACAGAACACATTACTGTAATAATAAATTAATGCGCTTTGGTAGTTCCCTTTACAATACACAGATAAATTAATGAGTAAATCCTAGAAGACATCTACTGAATAATTCCAGTTGCAAAGGACCTCAAGAGGTTACCTAGTTCAGGTCTCACCAGAAAGCAGGGTGGGTCAGAATTGCATTCAGACAAGAATTCAGATGTTGCAAAGTTATTGCTGTACCGTTGTTCTTCCTGCACATCTTAACAAAGTTACTAACAAGCTCTCACTGTTTTGATGAAATGTTTTATTAACCAAGCAAAAGCTTAAAATGAAATGCTGTGTGCCACTTTAGGCAATAAGAAATGTTCAGTTGTTTTCATGTTTTTGCTTACTGATGAGTACCAACTACCTGTAGCTCTAGGAGCATGAGATCTACCTTACCAAATGCGTAACTTTTCAAGATCAAGTATCATCTACTTTCCAGTGTCCAGAAATCAGGCCCTTGGGTACTCTCTTGGATTCTCCATGGAGTGACAAATACTGTCATAAAGGGCTCACTTCCTTCTCTTGCTCACAATAGAGATGGGGTGACTGCTACCAAGAGGGACAAGGAGGTGGATAGTATTTGTGGGGTGTGAAGTTTCTTGCACATGTCTGACAGAAATTACATTTTAGAGCCATTTAATACTTTCTGCAGTGTTGTGTAGTCATGTTAACCACTATATTTTTGTTATGTTGCATGAATTTTAGAATTGGAGACTTGAAAATAACTTGGAAACTCTTCTGTTTCTAGGCAGAATATCTCTTCAAGAACAGCCCTGATATTTAATGAGATGAATGTTCACTCCTGTCAGATGCAGAAATTGTGAAATAGAAAAGAGAACATTCGTAATGCATTTTATGTAAAAATACTTAGTTTCTGAAATTCCTTTTGGTTAGGTTTATTATGTAATCTCCAATTTTATTTCTCATACTTTATTACTAAGTCGCATTGTGTTATTAATACTTGTTCTATAAAAGTACCATTTACTGCACATATTAATAGATATACACTTCTGCATTGCTTGTCTATTTGAAACTGAGAACCGTAATAATCTGTTCTCTCAAAAAATTTCTTCCTTGATTTTTTCAGTTACACAGTCTATTTAAGCAATATATTACCCTGATCCATAGTGAATGCAGGCAGCTAGACTGAGAAAACCTTTTCTCAGAAAAAAGGGAAAAAAGGCATTTTCACTGAAAACGGTAATGAATAGAAACAACAAGCTTTCCTATTTCCCTTACCAACTACCAAGAGACAAAAAGTCATGCACTGCAGTAAGCAGCTTCCAAGCACAGGTAGGTTATAAACCCTGGGGTTTTCTTTGGTATCAAAAATGGGTGTCGTTCTCATTTCAATCTTCTTGTCATTCAATATTTGAGACATGTTTTTTTATAGATTCTTGAAGAATCTAGACTTTACAGCATGTGGCTGGCATCCCATTTTTTGCTGACTTCACATACCTCTCACAGAAACTGTTAATATCTCTGCAGACACAACTGAAACTGGCAGCATATTTGGTGCAAAACAAATACAGGTTTTTGTCAAAATAGAAAGCAAGGACTGTTGGGGGGGGGAGAGGAAAAACCGAAAGAATGACAATACAGAAACATTTTCAACTCATGTATTACTTTAAGCATTAGCATTTTAGATGCATTAATGCCCAACATTCTTATTCAAAATATTAATATTTTTACAGAGAAAGGCTTTTTCCATTTGTTTTCAGAGTCACACAGTCAGGTCAGTGACAATAGCCAAGAACAGAGTTCAGAACCATCACCTTCAACTCTAAAGAGATAGATTTCTTTGGGATCCGAATTTCTTTTATGCTGTCAGCTCAATTACCATTTATCATGAGGCAGTCAAACATTAGCTAATCAGTAACTTTGGAGAAATTTAGTTTGGGTATCCAATTTTTGAGAGTAAAGATGAAAATAGAACACTAAAAAAAAAAAAAAAACCACCAAAGATTTGGGTTTGCTTGTATAGAGTCGCAGTAATACATTTACTTCTCTAAGAATAAAGTTTTGAGATAGTATGTAAAGAGTGGCGTTTTTTAATACTTTCTGACATTTACGTAACCCTAGCAGAGCTTAAAAAAAAAAACAAAACAAACCACCAAAACGACAACAGCCAAAAAAAAAAAAACCTAGAGAAGGATCTCGTTGTTTTGTGTGGGGCATGAAGCCGAAAGCAAGCCCGATGATAACGAGACGCGCACAGCTCCCGCTTTGAACCGAACCTCTCCGCTTTTCAGGGACACAGAGCGCAGACTAAAGCGAGTTGCGCTCGGCCGAAATGAGCTGATTACGGACTCCGCCGTGCCTTCCGTGGGGCTCTTCCCCAACGGAGGGCAGCGCCGGCCGCCCCGCTCCCCAGCGGCTTCCCGCATACACCAAGCGCGGCGACCCCAAGCCCAAGTTGTAGGTGCAACGCGCGGGCCGTCTCGCCGCCTCAGTTCCCGAGGCGATTACAGTCCGCTCCTCCCGTTGCTGTGCCCCCCGATGCCCAAGCACACCAACACTTGCACCGACCACAGCCCCGCGAAGCTGCGCCCGTGAGCCACATTCCCCGTCCCCAGCCGGAGTACCCTCAATAGCACCATGCATGGCCCCGCGCGCACCTGGCAGCGAGGGACACAAACACCACTTGACCGCGCACACGCCGCCCGGCGGCCGTTGGCGCTTTGTTTTCAAACTGAAGCTCAACCCTCACCAGAACTACAACTCCCAGGATGCCCTTCGGCTTCGCGGCAGCATGAGCATGCGCGGGAAGCTGGTGTGCGCGATATACGGGGGGTGGCCGTGCCGCTACGTCAGGCTCCCCCCGGTCTAGGATGTTGCTGTGGTAGCGTCTGGGCGCCATGTTAGAAGGCCGGAGGGGAAGAGGAAAGTGAAGCGGCGGCGGTTGGGCCTACCGAACGGCTTTCTGTCTCCGAGGCCTGATCCCGGCGCGTATCATGGTCACTATTCCCGTTTCCCAGCGGGACGAGTGACTGGCCCGGAGGCGGCAGTGGTGGGGGAGAACGAAGAAGAGGAGGAGGGAGAAGGGGACGACGCGGTGGTGGTGGTGGTGGCGGCGGCGACGGAGGAGGAGGAGGAGGAGGGGCTGGAGAGACGATGCCGTTGTAAGTTAGAAAGCTGTCGGAGTGTCTCAAAAGGCCTGTGGTTTGACGGCCTTTACTCAATGCTTTCCTCGTAGTTTCCCGTGCTCCCTGCCCTCTCGGGCCCTTTTTGCTCCCTCTTGCCCTTCCCCCTCTTGCCTGTCCGTCTCCGGCCCTGGGCTCTTCCGGTGCCGCAGTGTGCGGGGTTGTGGATCCGCTGCTCTCCACCCAGACTGCCAGGACCTGCGGGCTTTTTTGTCGTGTCCTTCGCTATCGTTATGAGTCCCGAAGGAGATGCTGATGTGGCTTTTACGTTGTTGTCCGCTCCTTCGTGATCTTATAGTGGCAGGCATGAGGAGCTGAGTAGCCACGGGGCGGGTGGCTGCTGTGGGGCCCTTCGGACCGCTGTGGAGTCAGGTCATACGAAATGCCGCATGTTTATCTTTTTCTTGCTCCGGTTGCGAAAGATGAGGCTTTATTCTCTCCGGAGTCCTGACAAAGCCTCTCCCTCGGTGGCCACGCGAGCAATTTTGCTTCGTTCCGGGGGCAGGGGAGATACAGGCGTCCGTTCGAACACAGGCGACCCGAGCTGAGCTCGCTGTCCTTGCAACCCCCCTGGTCCTCGGTGGCTCCGGTGCCAGGACGCCGCGGGGACCTCGGTGCCGGTTGTGGGGGCAGCGCCCCCGACCGGCGGTAGCCATAGTGGACGGCAGCACCTTGCCAGTCCCCCTCCCCGCCATTCCGGGAGCCGGGGGACTTTCTCGCTGAAAAAGTATGCCTTGAGCTTCGGACCGTAACCCTGCTGGTAGTGAGTAACGAAGTGGGAGAGAATTTCATTTCATCCCAGTTTCTTAGTTAGTTTCCTTCACCCTTCCTCCTGCCTCTTACCGCCCCTCCAGCCCCCCCGCCGGGTTTTCTTTTTTTCTTACTTTTTTTCCTTACCGGCGTTTTCTCGGTCCCGGGTTGAGCGAAACAACTTCCTGCTCCTCAGTTCTGTAGTCTGTAATGTTAGTATTTTATCATACTGTATAATTCGAGGGGACCAGCGATGGGTAGGTAGTCAGGTGGGTTTTAAGAATAAGGCATGTTTATATGCTAGGTTCGTTTTTTTTTTTGTTGTGGGGTTTTGTTTGTGTGTTGCGTTATATTTGTTTGTTTTTTTTCATTGAAGGAGAAATGTGAAGTATTTTGGGTTATTTAGGATTATTCATTATTATTTCATTGTTATTAATGGGGTTTATTTACTATTGTTTTAAATGTGAATTCTTCACTTTGCGTGAAGAATAACCATACTTGCCTGTTGTACTTGTTTTATTCAGTCTGAAATACTGGGAAATTAGTCGTGGGTTACATAACATGAGGGGAACTTATTTAAGTTATGAGAGAGTTTATGGCAGGCAAAACACAGTGGATACATGCAGAAAAGAAAATGGTTGTGCCAAGTAGCTTTTGATGCTTGTATAATGAAGCTACAATGTTTTTATAGATAAGTTTTGCACATGTTCATTATGGCAGTGAAAAACTACCAGAAACCAGCTTTGAAGTTGGCTGGGCTTTTTGGCCTCAGGAAAGTGGGAGGGTATTTACTCTGCCTGCTTTCATTCTTAGTTTATTTTGTTGTGACTGCATAAATTCTGAATGCTTAATAACATCATCTTAAAGTTTGGGCTCCTATGAGTTGTAATAGTAGTGATTTTAAACTTTGACAAATTTGGATTGACTCGGTCACTTTTCTTAAAGTAGGTGTTTATGATACTTCAGCTAGAAACTTTTAAATAACATTGCATAGTTAAATTTACACTAATGTATTGCTGTATTCAGTATAAACATTACTTGGCAACCTCCCTAGAACAGGACATTTATTTGAGTGAAGAAAAGCAAAGCTTTCTCAGATTCTGCATTAGTTCTGTCATTTGGAATGATTGACTTTGTATTATTCAGTCAGGGCTTCAAAATCAGCATTGTAATGCTGATAAGTTGCAATGCTGGTAATGTTAATTCTGGAGTTTATGACGTGATACCTCTGACTTAAGTTTAAAAGAAAAAAAAAGGGGGGGGGAGCAAGCTTAGAGTGTCTCTTTTTTGCATAATTCTTTCCAGCTGATATTTTCATACATTTGGATGATAATCTGAGTGAGTAGAACATCTGTGTCACTGCAAAACTTTCAAGATGACAAACAAAATACATGTTTTTGTCCTGACCTTTCAGGAAATCCTTTAAACTTTGTGGTTTTGTTTTTTGTTTTTTTTTTTTTTTTAGGGAGGTGTTTACAGTTGACAGGCTAGTCAGAGCTGATCTCCCATACAGAGATTGTCATCACTTTGCTGTAAAAATGTTAGTTCAAAGTTCTCAAGAGGTGTACAGTGTTGTTGTTACTGCGCTGTGTGTACATGTGCATATTTCTCTTAGCAATATGGTGCAAAACTGTAGAGCCAAGCAAATTTTATGTACAAGGCACTTCAGTAGTTGGGAAGCAAACTTGGGATCTGCTGATGCCGATAGCCAGCATTTGCAAAAGCCTTTTAATGTTTAAAAAAACTCCAATGTAAATTTATACTAGGAACTTATGTGACTTTTTGTTACCATTCTCATTAATCTCTTGTGTGAAGGGATAGCAGCTGCATAAGGGAAGACTCTCAAACTTTCAGTTCCAAAAACTGGTTAGCAACAAGGGTGAATATTTCCCCTATTATAAAGATAGGTACGTTTTAGTGAACTGTTTGGTACAGAATGTTCCTATGCATTATCTGAAACATGAGATAGTACAAAGAAATGAAGCTCACTAAGTTTCAGTTAGGGCTGGGCTTACACAGAAAGGCTAATAACTCAGTGAAGCAGCAGCCATGTTTTTGTGGATTGATGCAACCTTGGCCTTTCTGACCCTCTCAATAGAGAAATGGCACCATGAATCTGTTCCTGGTTAAGTTACCAGTACTATTGCACTTAGAGCTTCTTTGCTGAACTTCCATGTCTGCTGAAATCATTACAAAAGTCTTTATTGATTTTTATTATTATTAACCAGAAGTGGAAAAGTGCATTGAGTCATATATCCAAACACTCAAGTGTCAAACTTAACTATTGTTGGTAACTTTCGTATTAGAGTGCTGGAATGTAGTTTTTTTCAGTCTTTACTGTATGCAGTCAAGCCTATTCTCACTTCTGAAGTAAGTCTCCATGTATTTTCTTTCATTGAGCATCGCTTTAGGCATATGCGATGTCATTGTTTTCTTGACTTCTAATTAGCGACTGTTAACTTGTATGCCAAAAGTACAATGCTATATTTAAAATGGCTTGCACTGATGAGTGTTTCTCAGGTTTTTATAGACTGTTATGGTGGGAATTATTTCCAACTCTGCAAAGCACAGGGCCACCCTCAGAATTCCCTTGAAGAGATAGCTTTATTAATCAAGAAGAAATACAAAAATCAATACGAGAAGTTATTTGTTAGACATGGTACAGAGGAACTGGATAGCAAGTATATGTGGGTTTGCAATAGTTCCCAGTCTTCTAATGTCACTCCAAAAAGACTGCATTTATATCTTTTAACATGGAGGTAGCCCACAGAACTTAGAAACCTGGTTATTTTGGGCTGAGCAGATTTCACTGCTGAGACAAGTTAATCTCTTGCAGTGAAATGCTTTATGGGATTCCTAGCTCTTCATTTGATACTTCTATCTTTTGATTCAACCTTACTGAATTTCTTAAATTGTGACCTCTGGAGGTTTTTTTTCTATTTTCCATAATAATAATAAACCTCATTTTTGGCCTAAGTGCTGCCTGTAGAATTCAGTAGAAATTCATTTTCTTTAAACTTGAGAGACTTCTGAAACTGTTTAGTAAGAATCTTGTGGATGGGTATGTGTTTGGACATGCTGCCTTCACTGTTCTGTATAAATGGAAGAGCCAGAGAACTCAGTCTGTGAGAATTCAGGCTTGAGTCAAAGGTTAGCAGAATGTGTATGAATATTTGTTCTTCTACCAGGTGAGTCTCTCTTTCCATAGGTACATTGCCTCTCCTTTCTCCAATACCCATGTTCAAATCTCATACTGAGAGTTGAAAACTTACTTCATGGTGCAAATGCAGTATCTAGCAATTTATTTTTTGCTGGAGACTAAAACTTTCAAGAAGGACAGATGGATTATTTTAGCCACCTAAAATGTAAAGTTCCCCAGTAACAGATTTGCACAGACTTCATTAAGATTTCTGGCCTAGATACCTGAAGTTTTGTGTGGAGTGATATTGTTGTCAATTTCAGATTAAAGTTTCTGGCTTGAAGTAGCCCTGCTGGAGGAGTCTTTAGAACACCAAACAAACAAAACCCCTCAAAACACTTCATCTGAAACCTGACTCGGTGGAGCTTGAGCTTTGTGAATTTAGCTTCAACTGACCAGATGGTGTGATGACCAGTATTTAGGAATCTGACTTGGGTGTATCTTACATCAGTAAATAAGAAAGACTGAATTTTACTGGGGTAATGAGTAGAGGCAAATGGAGAGGAGAGGGTAGTCACTGAGATTCCTGAAGCTGTGTCCTTTGTTTTGGTATCTGGAGGCAAGACTGAATGAGCTGAAGGTCCTGACTCAAGTTTAAAGTTAAGGTTATGTGGGGTTGTTGACACTGTTCTAAGATGTTTAACAGTTCATGGTTTTCCTTGCTTCACCAGTGCTGGCCTTACTGTGCATGTCTGCCTGGGCAAACTTAATCCTCAGCTGAGGATGGTGACATATGAAAGGGTTTATATGACTTGTAGCAAAGGCTTGATGGCTGAAAGTCGGAAGGGGTTTTTGCTTGCACTTGGCCCACAGTAGATCTTGGGTGGTTAAGATTTATGTCAGTGTGGGTTAGAGATGAGTTTAAAAGTTATGGGGGATTCATACTGTTACAATTTGTTAAATATTATGGCATCTGTTTTTAAGATTTCTGTTTATTTTGTTTTCTGTGAAGCATACTAAATTTCAGGAGTATGATGTTTACATGATGTAGTGGTGATTTCAGCTGTATTTTATTTGTGGTAAGAAGCATAAACACTTAAATAACACCATATAAATATTACTAGTAGAACTGAGGTAGAATACTGGGAGGAAAAAGCACTTAGAAAGAGGGGATTTTAAGTGGGGGAAGGGAGAGGATAAAATACAAAGTATACCTGAAAAAGAAGTTTGTGATGGGATTCTTGTTTCTTCTGAGCCAGACAAAGTTTTCAGTTTTATAAAAGAAAACAACAGTACAGTACTTAAATTCTATGTAACTCTTAGTTATGTACCTGTATTTGCTCTTTCTCTGTTTATGTGGTTGTGTGTTCAGTGTGTAACCTGATGTTAAAACATGGATTGGAAAGTGTTACATTTAATTCACAGTCTTCCCCCCTCTACCTTTGAGTAATGTGTAGTCATTTCCATTTAAAGGAGTTTAAAGTTGTGCACTTTGGAAACTGTAAAGCCTCTTAGAAGCTTTAGGTTTTGTGTTTTGTTTGGGTTTATTTTCAGTTTGTTTTCCTTTGCTTCCACTTCCACACAGTGCTGTGAAATGGTTTTAGCAATGGCAGTATTACTAGGGTCTGTTCTTTTTATTGATAACAATATAAGAATATGCAGCCTACCAAAACTTTAGGTTCTGGAGAAAAAAGGTCATTTGGCTGTACTGCTGTCAGCTTAGTGCAGACTAGAACTTTGTGTTTTTCTACGGGGGGAAAAAAATGCATGTAGGTTTATCTGACATGAGATTAATTCATACTTGAATATGAAGTATTGGATTGTAACAGTAGAATAAAATGACTGTAGCTGTTGCCCAATTTGCAGATGGTCTAAACTCAGCATATGCTCCTAAAAAAATTTAGGTCAAACGAGAGCTACAACAATTGCATGTTAAATTTAACTCTGCATCATTTTCTGCAAGTTATATTTGATGTTTGTGCTATTAGCAGGTCGCTCATATTCACAGCAGAGAGGGAGCAAGATTTTCATGTGTGTATGTGGTTGACTGGAAACAAACAAAAAAAAGCCCCAAACTGTATCTTAAATTTCTTTGTGATGTTAAAAAGGTTTGTCTCTTTCAAAGCAATCCCTAAACATGCTTTGAATTGTGTCTGACATTGACAAGGTTTGTCAAATCTGCCTCTGCTATTGTAAAGATTGAGTAGCTGGGTGGGATTTTCTGTTGTGTTTAGTACTTTTTGATTTTTGTCAATGCTTAACATCAATGACTAGCAGATCTGACATACCAGCAAGGTCTTGACTACTGGCTGCTTTCCCCTTCCACCCTCTCCCCCTAAAGCCTTAACTTCCCTAATCCTCTCAGGTAGGAGGTTAGCATTTATATTTACCTGTCCTTTCTCTTTGGATGAATTTATTAGTTTAAGGGATTCCAAAAGTGCTGTATCATGACAGTCACAGGTAAAAACTAGAATGTTCGTATCTTTCCAAGAGGAAAGATACTGAAGTAGAGTGTCATCTTTGTGACTTTAGGAAAAAGTAAAAGATAAGTCTGAGTGTTGATCGTTAGCATTTTCTGGCTAAAATGTAACATATAAATACAACATTAAAGTTGGAAAAATGAGCAGTTAAAGTTTCTTTTTAAGTGATAATTTATTCATTTAAAAAGCAGCTACCAAAGTTTCTTGGGTTTGTGGAAATTAGAGGGTGGGGAGAGGATCTACCTTTACTTGTTTATAGTAACTTTCATGACTTGCTGTCACTTAAATGAATGAATGAGTTACCTAGCTCTAGTTAGTTTGTTGAACTAAGTTAAGGATGCAGACTTTTTTGGCAAATACAATTTTTTTTTTCCTGTCATTTTATAAAAGCAGTGTTCTGATCTCTTTTTGATGTGCTACCTTAGACTAGCCTTAACTTAAGCAGGTGTAAACAACTGAGCTTCAATTTAATACTAATAATAGTTCAATATTAATATGTGTTAAAATCATAGAAACAGCTAGGTTGGAAAGGACCTTTAAGATCAAGTCCAGCCTTTACTGAAGGACTGCCAAGTCCATCAGTAGATCATGTCATTAGAAGCCTCATCTACACAGTTTTTGAATACTTCCAGGGACAGTGAGTATGGGGGGGATGATCACTATATTCATTGCTTCATTGTATCTTCATTGTGAGCTTTGTTGTATCTTCTGGCATGGTAAATCTATTAGGAGCAGCTATGCTGAGAATTGTTAGGTACCATCCCAGTGAAAGTGTTAATTTCTCAACCTTCAAACACAGGTGAAACATTTGTGTGGGAAGGTCCTGTGCTGTTGGAAACCTTGTTATTTTATTATTATAAAATATTTAAATATAAGAGCAGTAAGTGTAAAAACTGTTTTTGTGAAACAGCTCCCCAAAATGTATTATTGATTGATTTAATTGGTTGTGTAAAGATGACGTTTTAGTGAACAGTTTCAAAGCTTATTTTGTGCCCTGTGACCATGTTCTGATGGCTGTGTAGGGGTTGGAGATAAAACATGGTTTAAACCATGTCAGTGTCTGTGACAACAGACCTGTTCATTGCACTACCAGGATTATGCTGTAAACCAGGTTAGGGAAGCGATCTAATGTTTGGTTAGGTTTTAAGTGTTATAATTCTGGGGCAAGGCAAAGGATTATTTTTCAGTTGGTAGTTCTCAGATTGGTGAAGCATGGCTTTCACAAGTGGGGGGAGGGCTCTGTCCGTGTTATTGACTTCAGGAGTCTGCTTTGCGGAATCTGGGTCTGAGTTACATTGAATCTTTTATTTTTTAATACTTAGCAGCAGTATCTGCCAGCCTGTGTTTTGCCACCCCTCCCGATGATGTCTAATAGCTGTTGAATTGGATACAGTTTCTAGTTACAGACGGGTAAAAATTGCATCGGGCCATCAGGAAATTTTTACACAACTGAACTATTGATTGCTTTGTATTACTGCTTTGAAGATCTGTAAAAATAAATTGCAGAATCTTAAAGAGCAGATCTATCTTTTTCCCAAGATAACAGCTGATAAAAAGGGGAGAAATTGCAGTTAAAATTTATGTTGTGGTGTAAGTAAAAAATACTCATACTACCCAAAGGATGTTTATGTATGAGACTTTTTTTTTTCTGACTTCTTATTTAGTAGCAACTAAGTGGCTGTAGTTACTATTTGTGTTGATATTCTAGTACTATTTTTCTTTGAAAAACAGAAAACGTTTTAGTGGCTTTCTTTGGACTTAATTTGAATTACTGTTCTGTATAATTCACCTGGACAGTTTTTAAAAATGTTTTCATTCATACAAGTCCTAAGGTCTGTATGATTTGTTCAGCTGTTACCAAATTCTTTACTAGGTGATTAAAACCCTTTAGCAGAGGAAGCAATACCAAATAACATTCCCAGACATGATTACGTGGGGGTTGACATACATATTTTTTAAATGTACAGTTTTTTAGTCATTTTCCCTTTTTTTTGCTAAAAGGCAAAGGGACAAATGTGCGGAACCTGCTTTGTGGGAAACTTCATTGGGATTAAATTCTTGATTTCAAATGTATTATAGTGCTTAGAATAATTTTAAAATGGGTTTAACTTGTGGAGAATTAAGTTTTGTTGATTCCTGCCGATTTTAAGATGCTGGAAATAAAGAGTGAAATCATGAGGAGATAATGACAGCAGATTATGGAAGTGAAAGTGAAATTGCACTGTAGTTTTTCCACATGCAATATCTGGTTAGCCTGAAAATTTTCTTGTTTCATAAGATAGAAATAGCATGTAAAATCCATAAATATGAAGGACTGATAATACAGCAGTGTACAGGGGAATGTTAAGCTTGCAAAGAAGGGGACTTTCATATAAGCTGTTAGCTTGACTTTTTGATGTGTGGAATTCTCTTTTCTTTAGACTTTATGGAAGTTGAGGGAGATCATATTGATGGTAAAGCTTTTGCTGTAGTGGAATGAATCATTGATCAGAAAAAATGTTAATTAAAAATGAATTGAATATATTATGCATTTGGTATTAAAACACAATGTCTTCGAGGGGGAGTAATCTTACATAGTAAATATTGCAGATAGACAGTTGTACACAAGCATTGCCTTAACTTTCAGGTAATACTTGCTTTAATTGTTGGTAAGACTTTTAAATAGCTGTTGATGTAATACCTGTGTTTCCTGAAATCTGTGTTTTGGTGAGAGATCATAATGTTTTTATTTGATCTCTGGAAGGTTGATTAATTTAAATAACAAGTTGGTTTCAGAAAAGCAGCTTTTTAGTATGCTTAACTACCATGATTTGTCATTTGCAAAATCAAAGGAGGAGTAATATTTATTATTTAGAGGAAAGGTTACCTATATATCAATGTAAAACATTTAATACTGAAAGTAACTTTTAGAGCTTTTGAAATACAGGTTTAAGTAGAGTATTCTTATTTTTAAACCTGTGAAGTATATAATGAAAAAGACTAGATATTCTTAAAATGTGGCTATCTTAAATGTTAAAATATATAATTCTACAATACTGAATGTTTAAGATTTTTTTTAAATGGCTGCCTGCTGTTGCTACTGTCAGTTAAAAAAGTTTTAACTGTATGGGAATAGCATGCAGTAATCACTGAATCCAGCCATTTGTATGTTTACACAGGCCCAAGTTTAGTTTTGAAACCTGTAGAATTATTACCCATACAGCTCAAATTTTTCTCAAAAAAGGCTGTTTTAAAACATGAACACTGCAAATGTATGCCCATTATGAAAAACTGCATGACTGTTTTTCATCCAGAAAGCTCACCTAGTTCTCACAATATGATGGTAACTTTGCTTTTGTGTTTCTTCTGAAGTTCTTTTGCATGGTGGTCTCTCTTGTGATGTTGAAATGTGGGGAACTGACTTGAGTATCATCCTTTTGCTTGAGGTTTGCCTCCATATCTGTCTGGTTTGCTTGAAAAATGCAAGGCAAGGATGCTATGAGGACTTTTGATTTCACTGTTGTCATGGTTTAAACTCGGTCAGCTATGCAGCTGCTCTCTTGCTTCCTCGTCTTCCTCCCCCCGGCTCCTGGAGGTATGGGGAGGAGAATCGAAAGAAACTGCCACAGGTTGAGATAAGGATAGTCCAGTAACTAAGGTATAACACAAAACCACTACTGCTAATAAGGGAAATAACAAGGGAAGAGAATACAACCGCTCACCACCTGCCAACTGATACCCAGCCCAACCGAGCAGTGATCTAACCCTTCTGGGTAACTGCCCCCAGTTTATATAGTGGGCATGACATGCTGTGGTATGGAATACCTCTTTGGTCAGTTTGGGTCAGTCCTGTTTCTGCTTCCTCCTGGCTTCCCCTTCTCCCTGGCAGTGCATGAGACTCAGAAAGTCCTTGGTCAGAGTAAACATTACTGAGCAGCAACGAAAAACATCGGTGTTATCAGCGCAGTTCCCAGGCTGAAAATCAGAAACACAGCACTGCCCCAGGTACTAAGAAGGAGAAAAAATGACTGCTGCTGCTGAACCCAGGACAACTGTTTACTAGTGAACTAAGTCCTTGCAGTTTTAACCCGTTGTGGTGGGTTAGTTTTACTTGAGGCTTACATACTTATTTAGTGAAATACTTATATGAAGCTAAGCATCATGTTAATGAGATATGAGTGATGTGGAGAGAGTATTGCTTACATCCTTGGTACTTGAGCTAGGCAAAGTCTAGCACAAACCTAATAATCTTCCCACACCTACCTCATGAAGCAAGGCCAATGTTGTATATAATATTCCCAAGATAAATTGAGCTGATGCCATTCATCTACGCACACAGTTATGCTAGCCATCAGAGAAGTCAGCTTAAAGCTAACTGTATGTTGCTAATGGACTCAAAATATGTTAGAACATCTTACATGTGTGAGTGTTCTGAGTGTGTGAAGGCAGCTGATGTAAAAAATCGTGCTTCATAGCAACTTGTACCCCTGCAATCAATATTTGGAGTTAGAGAAAGGTAATTTTTTTGTTGTCCATAATACCACAGATTTAATACAGATTGATCTGTGATGTAAAAACTAACAATAGGCTTAACTTTCTATTTTCCTAGTATGTGTCTCTTGTCTGTTTTGCTGAGAAAAAGTAATTTTAAAATGATTTTGTTTTGTTTGGTTTCTGTCAGTAACTTTATCTAATTGCCTTTATTAGTCCCGTTACAACCCAGGGATCACAAACACAGCAACTACAGAAGCATTATGGCATTACCTCACCTATCAGTTTAGCTGCCCCCAAGGAGTTTGACTGCATACTTACCCAGAAATTAATTGAAACCTTAAAACCTTATGGTGTATTTGAAGAGGAAGAAGAATTGCAGCGCAGGTGAGTAAATGCTTACTTTATCGGTGGTTTTCTCCTGTCTTGGGGTTCATGTAGTTGAACCTCAACTACTCAAACATGTTTATGTTCTTTCAAATGCTTTTTTAAAAGCCTAGTAGAATATTAAGCTTAATTTTTTTCTTATCTTAAAAGGAATACCTGAGAACAGGAAAATGAATGAAAATGGCCTTTAAATTTTGGAGGCTGATTTGCATTTTTTTTTTCTTCCCTTCATAACAGTTTTGTTGTAGTGACTTATCTACTTTTATTCCTTATTAAGCTTTCTAGAGTTTTTTTTTTTCCTGTCAGTACTGTGTCTGACTCTTTTTAGGTGCATGTGTTTTATGAATGAAGCTTTTATTTTGGAAGTGAGCAAAATGCATGTAAAATGTGTGTAGGCCTTGCATGATTGCATTTTTTCTGAGTTTAAATCACTTGAAGGTCTTTAATGGGGAAAAGCCAGTGGAAATGTCGTAAGACTGACTTTGAGAGTGTGTGTATATATATAAAGCAATATCTGTAATTAGTTCTGTGGCGTTCCTGTAGTTGAATGACTGTGTGTAATGATGATCAGCATCTCAAAAATTTTTTTTGAGACTTAGTTTTGTCTAAGTTCATGACCTGTGATTCTGCTGTTTTATCAACAGGATTCTAATTTTGGGAAAATTAAATAACCTGGTAAAGGAATGGATACGGGAAATCAGTGAAAGCAAGGTATGGATGTATTTACATGGAACCTGCTCATACTAAGACTGCTGTAGGAAGAAAATTCCAAAATATGTTCCCGCTCTAAATGAGATGAATTTTAGATTTGAGCATCTAGTTTAATAAAAATGGAAAAATAAGTAACACCTGTGTGTAGCTGCTTTAGTTTCCAGGCAGTGTTCACCTTCAAAGTAGAATGTTGTCAAAGAAAGAAACTGAAAAAAAAAAAGTTGTAGTTGTAATAATAATTTTCAGTTGTTCCCTCATCTCCCTGGATAGAAATGCAGCTTTTTGTCAAAACAAATATGTATAAATTATGTTAATTACATGCTTAAATTGTTTGGCTTTGTGAAGCAGTGCTATATCATAAAATGGACTTCTTGCAGATTTATGATCTGCAGTCTTTAGTGTTAGTCCTGTAATGTTACTTTTGTAGACTCTAACAATGATAGTAGTGGTTTTGCTAGGCTCTATTCCTCCACACATGCCTTTTTTTGAATTATTACAGACTTGCAAAAGTTGTAAAGACGGAGGTGATGCCTTTAGGGGTAAACCCATATTTTTTAACCTATTATGCTTTAAATATATTCAGGATTGTATTTCTTCTGTACACTTATGAAATGGAAATTTATATATGGACAAGATTATGGGTGGGGGCAATTCTTGAAAGCAGAATAGTGAGAGTATCTTAACTGGTATAAGACAGGAAACTACTTCAGTTAAATATACATTGCGAAATAATTATTTTTTTTAATATGTTTTGTTGTGTAACCATTAGCGTAGAGCTTCAGATTGTAACATTGCATCCTGTTATGAAGGGGTAACTGTCTTTGCCCACAGTACTGTGGATTTAAGAGTTTTTTTTTAAGCTGCAAATTTAGGAACTTTAGTAGATGTACCTGAACAATTTCAACATGAAATAAGTACCTCTCCCAGTCCCAAACTTTTATATAGAGATTGTAGTATGGGTGTCTGCAAGTAATTTAATAAACACTGATATTGAAATTGGTAATATGTTTTTCCCTCTAAGTTGCACTTAATCATAAATTTCTAAGTCAGTCTTAAAAAGTCTGTGTGTTAAGCAAAATGTGTTCAAAGTCCTTAATATTTTAAAGCTGTTGCACTTGGAAGTGTAGGACTGCTGAACAGTTACCAAGTTTGAGGCAGTAATGTGTAATGTAGTTGAAATATTACAGATAGTTGCCAAGTGGTAAATATAACTTCCATCTTTTCTGTAAATGCAAAGATTATTAATTCAGTAATCATTATACATTAAAACAACATAAGTTTGTGGAATATTTTTTCCTTTTGTTTGAAAATAAATTGTTGTTTGTTAAAACTTGTTAAGGTAAAATAACCAATTTTGTTTGCTCCATTTAGAATCTTCCACAATCTGTAATAGAAAATGTTGGAGGAAAAATTTTTACATTTGGATCCTATAGATTAGGGGTTCATACAAAAGGTAACATCTACTTTTATTATAAAAACTCGTGTTTGAGCTAATGACATAGCTGTAAATGCCACCACCCTTAAGTAACAGGACTTTCTGTATTTTGAGGTGGTGGTAGGTTTTTAAATTTGTCAGCCATTTTTACTTATTATAAATAAAAGAAATATGTTTCTCTGTTATGTTTTTGTGATGGGTTGGGAAAGAGATAATAAAGTTGGAAAGTATTTAAAGCTCAAGTAGTAGACTTGGAGTCTCATGGTTTGCTCTTTAAAAATTACTACAAATCTTCAACAGCTGCAAGAATGTATGTATGTATTCAGTATGCTCCATGGCCGTGAACTTTTGTATGTGATTTGACCTAGTATTCCTGAAGAAAAGCTGTTCTACAGGAAGAGAAATTATTTTTGCCTGGCTTTAAAAAGAAAAGAGTCTGGCTAATGCTGGAACCGTGAAGTGTGAATAACTTGTGCTAATAAACAATTTCAGGTGCTGATATTGATGCCCTCTGTGTTGCACCAAGGCATGTTGAAAGAAGTGACTTTTTCACATCATTTTATGAAAAACTGAAACAACAAGAAGAAGTAAAAGATCTGAGGGTATGTGAAGTATCCGATGTAGCTAACTGAACTCATGATGCTGCTGAAAAGTTAGTGAAAGATGATGCATTAAATAACTACATTGAACTTTACTGTTAAAGGCTTGCAGTGGATTTTTAGTTAACCTGCAGCAAAGCCTACCACCATAATTGAAATAGAGATTCTTCTGTTTTTTCTGTTTCCACTTAATAGAGATAGTAATTTTAAGAAATCTGCATGGCAGAATGATGTCCTAGGGTGTGTGCTAGAACTGCAAAATTTCTGCTTGCTCTTTAGCTGTAGACAAATGCAGATGTTTTAGCTTGGAAAGGATCAGGACCAAAAGTGTCTTATTGAAGTTTTGAAGTATCCAGTTATGCTGATGTTTGTGTAATTTCATGCTTTGTATGGACAATGACAGTGGTTCATGTTATCGAGACACTCTGTATTGTCTGTCAGCTATGCATTTGAAATGGGAAGTTACATTTTTAGTGTGTCCAATTATTAGATGCTTTGTAAGACTTTCAGTATGGTAAGATGATTTTCCTTGTAGGAATGTAAGACACAACTGGTATACAGTATTTTTTTTTCTATTATACATAAATGACAAGCCTCCCTAGGTCAACTGGTAGGAACTTTAATCTTAATGTTGCTTTGAGAAAATTTAATTTTCTCTGCTGCAGTTTGGTTGTTTTGTTTTTTTAATAAAGGGAGCTGCTGGTAAGTCTGAAACTTTGGTTTATTCATGCTTCCATAGAATAAATGTAGCAGTCTCTGCAGTATTCTTCCACCCTTTTCATCCTGTAGTTGGTAGCTAACAGGGAAGTAGAAACACCTGGTGGCAATACTATTATTGAAACAATTGTTTTGAATGCTTTATTATCTGAGCACTTCTAATAATCTTAAATACACAATCCACAATTAAGAGGATTTTGATTTGCAGATTTCTGATTAACTTTGCTGTAAACTGTGACTTAAGCTGATTTAGCAGCAAGGTCGATCTACTCTTCAGTGTAGCCCTGCAATGATACAGATAACCTTTTAGGTCAGGGTGTCATAACACTTTAAATCATTCAAGCTAGAATGAATGAAGTTTGTATACCTTTACGTAACTTAGGCTTTCTTAATGATTGCTCTAGTGAATGACTCGGAGACCTGTGAATATTATATTTTGCTTAGGATCCATCCTAACATCCAGTAACCTTAAGGTAACCTTAACTAAGGTTAGGTGCTGAGGGTAGTGTTGACTCCTCTTGTTAACTCTTAAAACCACGTTAAGTCCCTGCAGTTCCTAAATCACTTATTAGGAGGTATTATGCAGTGTTCTTTGCTTTTATTAAAGTGGTGCTCTGCAGATCTGCATTTAGTTTGGATGCTCAGTTCAGGAAGGTTGTGTCAGAGTAGGCATCGATTTCCATTATTTCATCATGGGTACAGTTTGTCAAAGTACCTCATTAATGACAACATTTATAAAAGATGCTCAAGCTCTGAAGACTGGTGACTTGTGACTGGTTTAGATGATGTTAGACTATGTAGTTACACAGTTGTCTCCTTGTCACTTCTCATAAGATACTGACTGGAAAAAACATAGAAGGGAGAGGCCTCTTGGTGTAAGACTTCTCCCTAGGTTGGCCTTAGAGATCATGTGAGGAGTAAAACATTTGATCATGTCCTACATGTAGTGAGAAGAGAGTTGGACCTTCAAGTAACATCATTAGAGCTAGTGGGTATGAGTTTATAATTAACATCGAGACAGCTGTAGGATGTAGCAGATCAGGGCTTACTGCATAAGTGGTGGAGGAGGCATTACTGACAAAAATCAACCTGAAAACAAAAAAGCATCTGTATGATTAGCATGTCAGTGTGGTTGTTTAGACCTGCTTGTAAGTGTTCTCTGTACTTGAAAATAAAATACAACTTTTTCCCCTCCAGGCTGTTGAAGAAGCTTTTGTCCCAGTTATTAAACTTTGTTTTGATGGAATAGAGGTAACGATCTTTTATTTTGTTTTGGTAGAGCATGGTTAAAATGAAGTTTTCAAGATATCTGTAATTCGTGTAGTATTCATTAATGAGTGCTGTTAAAATGACTCTCCTAAGTTTATGACAGTAGTACTCGGTTGTGTAACTTAAAGTGTGGCTTTAAGACTAAAACAAGTCTTTCTTTATGTACTTAGATCTTTGTATAGGATATCTGCCTGTTCTTTTAGGCACTGCTACTTGCTAGTACTGATTAGTTTACTGATCTGCAGAATACTAGTATTGGCATTATTAAGACTTAATAGAAATTCTGTTAATAATGTAGCTTTAGTAATTTTTTTGGCTGCTAATAATTAGCTGTCAGAACCTTAAATTCAGATTTGCTTCAGTGTCTTTACTATAGGAAGTGTGTTTTTTTATCTCTTTCAAAAATGTATGACTGAAGGCAGACAGGGTATATCCCCTTAGTCCTGATCTCTTCAGACGTCTGTAAACATGTGACCAAAACAGTTGTTTTGGGGTCTGTAGCCTTATGGATCAGCTGTCTTGGAGTGATCAACTTGTTTAACTTGATTTTTACTATTTTGGGTAAAGTTGCTGAGAATACAAGAATATTGCTTTCAAAAGATATTCTGTTCATCTTTCGCAGCTTGGTTTATAGTTAACCTGTTATCTTGGTGACAAGACAAAAACATATAAACTGTCCATACACACAGTTCATCAGACTTGTAGCTGGATTATGTCAAGCAGCAACTGGGGGTGGTATAAGAAGTGTACTTTACAGTGGGGGGAAAATTCCATATTAACTGTCTGACACATGATGTGACTTCAAGAGCTGTAGTATTGTATACAGGACTGGGCAATTCTGTGTCAATTTTAGTTAAAACTCTGCCTTGCACTTATAATGGTCATTAGTTGGGGTACTGGCAATTTTTGAATCTTGGGAAGATGAACCACCTCCTCTGCCCTCATCTATCCAGCTTTACTTACTTGCGCTTTCACCGATGTGTCAGTTGATGCTTAGGCAAAGAGATGCATTTTCTCCAAATGAGAGAGATGTGCAATGTGATACTGTGCAGTAAGGTAGCCAGTGACTCATCTGTGTCAGCAATTTTATTACTTTCCAATGCAATTGGGTATTGGGAACATTTTTCTGGAGAATCTGTTTTCTGTTTGCGTAGCTTGGGTATTAATTTTAAATACTGAAACTTTCCATAGGCATCCTCTGACTTTCTGTAGGCATCGTCTGGCTAGCATTTTTGGTTGGTTGGTTTGGGGGGGGGGGGGGGCTTGGTGTGGTTGGTTTGGGGGTTTTGGTTTTTTTTGTTTTTTTTTAAGCCGCATTTAGGTCACTGTTGTCTCTCCTTGTTTTAGAAATAAAATTCAAAATACAAGCATAAATAGGCTAATAAAAAGGGTTGTCTGCTATAAGAGTAGTAGTATCTTGCTTCAAAATAGCAATTTGTGATGGATTCTGATTAGGGGTATGACTGAGGCTTATCCCATGTTGCTGACAGCAAATGAGAGTTCTCTAGCCTTGAATGCTAACTCACAAGCACTCTTTTTATATATGCACAAGTGTTGTTAGGTCACAGTTTCTGATGGTTGTGTTTATGCCCAGAATGTCAATATTGGAACATTTTAATTTCTTTTTCCTTTTCCTAATCCAGACAAAAGGTATCTGTGAAGAAAAACCTTAGAACTGAGGGAAAGAAGTTTAGTTCTGTGGTGATCCTGTCAGTTAAACTTCAAATGTTTCTGGCAATACTAGTTTTTATATACGCATTTTATGTTCTTGCTTAAAATAAACAAGAAACTTCTTGCTTTTTTTTTATTTTTTCTTCCTGTAGAAAAATTACTTACACACACAGAAAGACACAGGTCAAGCTGTTTATTTGCAAAAATGCTTTTACTTTCAAGAACTTTGAATCTTCAGAGGTCCTAGACCTTCTAGAGATAATACAGCTTTAATCTGAAGTTAATTTTGAACTTGTTTTACATTGGGAAGTAGTACTACTTGATAAAAATAGGTTAAAGAATTAATTCTACAGAAGAACAGTTTTCTAATTTCTTATCTGTTTTTTTTTTCTTTCCAAGATTGATATTTTATTTGCGAGGTTAGCACTGCAAACTATTCCCGAGGACTTAGACCTACGAGACGATAGCCTACTTAAAAATTTAGACATTAGATGCATACGAAGTCTTAATGGTATGTATATATACAGTCTTGCATATGAATTTCTCATCTTATCTTTTAATACGTATCCTGGATTGTTTGGTACAGTAATTCAGTTGTGGACTTGTCTGAAAATGTAGCAACTCCATACCTGGAAATGAAGTCATAGCCAGTGTTATTTAACTTTGGAAAGAAAGTTTCTTATTGGCCAGATCTTTATAAAATGTTTTTCTTTAATTTGGGTGGTAAGTGGTGCTGTGTAGACATTAATGGGATTTGCAAGACTCTGGTTTGGATCAACATTTCTATAAATAAAGATACGTAAGCGTTGAGTATTTATTTATTTATTTTGCATGTGGTTTTTTTCCTTTTTTTTTGCTTGGGTTTTTTATTTTAGTATGCATAAACATCATCAGATTGCTTGGATTCTTTCTTTTGGCAGGTTGCCGGGTAACCGATGAAATTCTGCATCTAGTACCAAACATTGACAACTTCAGGTTAACACTGAGAGCTATCAAACTGTGGGCAAAACGTAAGCAGTTTTATTCAAAAAATTGTAAAGTTTCTTTTAACTCTTGTAATTACTGATACCTTTCTTCTTTTGTCTCTTTCGTTTTCAATCCACAGGCCACAACATCTATTCCAATATACTAGGTTTCCTTGGCGGTGTTTCCTGGGCTATGCTAGTAGCAAGAACTTGCCAGCTTTATCCAAATGCAATAGCATCAACTCTTGTACATAAATTTTTCTTGGTATTTTCTAAATGGTATGTTTTTTGTTTTGGTTTGTTGTTTGGGTTTTTGTTTGTTTGTTTATTTTCTTATATTTAGATTAAACTAAAATAAAATTGATTGTAGACACTAAATTTTAGTCCTGTTTTTATGGTATCATTTTCAGGTGTTACCAGATTAAGATGTAGTTATAAGCTTTGTTCTTACTGACAGAAAATTGTTAGCTTTTTCAACAAGTCATCCAACATACTGTGTTCTTAAAGTATCCACCCAGTTTTTGATAAAAATTTTCCTAGGTTTTTGTAACTCAACATTACTCTTTAGAAGAAATACTTACATAGTGCAGAATAAGAGCAGACACCCCCAAATTTGAAGTCTTTTAATATTCAGGTACTGGGATAATGGAAGAGAGGAGGTGTGTCAGTATCTGGTTTAGGCATGTAGATTAAACGCAGTTTTGGAGAACCAGTGGCAAAAGTGTGGGTTGTATTTTTTTTATTTTGCCAGGGCGGAGAGGTAGGTGTTTTGCAGTTACATATGGCTTCATGCTCCTGAGCTAGTTACCTCAGAAAGATTACTGGAATAACTCTGATGGGAACAATGGTAACATTCCAAGTAAATTTAGAATTAATAGGATGAGAGTGCACTTTGCAGATTACAAATGAATACTGGGGTTTTTTTGAAAGGTCATGTCTCTACCTACAGTCTTCATGAGACATTGACATGTTTTAAGGATCCCTGTATGAAGTTGTTGCTTTACTTCAAGTATAGTGTGTTTCCTTCTTAACATGAAGGTAATTTCCATAGTTTCTTGAATCCATAGGCTTTATATCCTTTTTGGGGTCCCCAGTGTTTAGTAGTATCTTGCCACACAAAGTGGAAAACTGGTTGCAAACTTTGTTCACTGTGTTCTTTATACTGCTATTCTGTTTTATATGTGCATAGCATAGGAGCATTAATGTACAAATACCAAGCGATTAACTGACTTCTACTTCTTTATAAGAAGATAATTTATGGGAGTAGAGATGACTTGAAGAACAGAAGTGTTGCCTCTTTTTAGTGTTTCATTCGGCATGGATTCTTTTTTACTTGATTGGATTTTTTAGTTGTTTTTTTTTTTTTAAATACATACACCTTGTAATGATGCTTGTAATGCTGTAACCATGCTGGCTGTTTCTTCTGTAGTTTGTCCATGAAACGGCTAGGTTGAAGATGGACCCAGTGTCCATCTTCATAGTGGAATTTCTCTTTGCTAGGTGTATTTCAAGAAGAAATTAGAGGAGTTTTAGTTCCCTAAAGCAGTAGTTACGAAACTCCAAAGACTACAAAAAAATTAATTGTTCTAATGGCCTGGAAAAGCTAATTACAGATGTATTGTAGTTCAGTAATACGGCTTATGTAAATAACTCCAGTTAGACCAGCTTAGTCTTACAGAAATGATGCTTTACCTTGAGAGCAGAAGGATCGCGTTCAAAAGTATTGTTTGTTGAACATGGTTGTATCCAATAGTCTTATTCAGTGCTACAATCTTTTTGAACAGGGAATGGCCAAATCCAGTGCTATTGAAACAGCCAGAAGAATGCAATCTTAATTTGCCTGTATGGGACCCAAGGGTTAGTGTATTATTTTTTCCCGTATAAGTCACACTGTGCGATAAATTCAGTTGCTTAAAGAGTCCTAGGTGAACTTCATTTTGGGTTTATTAAATGTAATATTTTGGTGTTATGTCTTCCTTATAATTAACCTGTAGTTCTCCTGAATGTGGAACAAAGCTTATCTTTCTAAACGACCACTGGAAGCACACTTGCTGAACAATGTACTTTTTTACTCCCAACTTTTGCAATAAGTGATCTTAATAAATACTTGGCCTAATTAGATACGCGCCTTAAAGCAATTAATTTTTTTAAAACTGCTTATCTTGAAATGGTTTGCTTCTAACTGAAAACCTGTTACTTTTAGAAGTCTATTGAATTCACTTCAGTGCAGTCACAGCTAGATATGTTCAGTTCCATGCAGTTGTATTAATGTCTTTTCATCTTGAATCAAAGAAGATCATAACTTGAAGACTTCAAGTTGCTTTGTGTATTATTTATAATATTTGATCTCCGTATTTGTAGCACTTGCATTAAGGGCAGCGGCTGTTAATGTCATTCAGGCATTCAGTGAAACAGCTTGCAGCACAGCTCATGTTCTGAGGTTTCAGTAGGGCTTAGTGTGGATGTGTTTGATGCTGTTTTGTGAATTTTAGAATGGTTGCTGTTCAACTAATCTTTTTTTGGTGAATAAAGTAAGCACCAAAGTTTGAAGTTTATGCCCTGTTGTACTTCAGATTTTTTTTTCTGGTTGACAAAAGTCCACATTTAAATAATGTGAGACAGGTGAAGTGTTCTCAAGTCTTGCTGTTATTCTTGCAATGGGGGTTTGAGGTCAGTGTGATGGGAACTGTTTCTGTTTTAGTAGCTAATAAGAAAAGTGGGGTAAGTTAACGTCAGCATTTTATCTTTAATTTACTATCTATAAGAATGCTACCGTAATGCTATTTAAAATGTACTTTGCATGTGTGTATTTTGTCACTTTTTTTTTTCCTCTGTGTGCTGTTTAATAAAAGATATGCTAATGCAAGTGATGCTTCTGTCAGGTTGCCTAGAGCTTCTTGTCTTAAGTTAGCTCTTTGTTTTCAGTAGCATTACAGAAATAAAGTATAAGATATTTTTTTGCAAGGTCTGAAGATAGTTGTTCTTCCGAAGGTGTTCATGTGGTGATAAGGTATCCTTGTTTTGATGTGCTCCCAAGCTAATTTCTGTTAAGGAGAGAAATTGTTCTGTTCAGTTGGCATTTCTGTACTTTGAAATGCCAGCAAGTTGATCTTGATGTGCCGACAGGTTACAGCCCTCCCCACATCACTGTGTTTCAGAATGATGACCTTTGAAAGCATTGTTTTTGTTTTCTAAACTTTTTCTGAACTGTTAGTAAATTTAACCTGGTCTGCAAACTAAAGTCTCTTAGAATTTAAGATGCAGTTGTAGTAAAGGGAGAAATCCAAATTTGTTAACTCATGTGTATGCTTGAAGAAAACTGATTGGCTGTTATTATGTATAGGTAAACCCCAGTGATAGGTACCATCTTATGCCTATAATTACACCAGCATATCCACAGCAGAACTCTACCTACAATGTGTCCGTTTCCACACGGATGGTCATGGTTGAGGAATTTAAACAAGGTAAGTATTATCTTATGTCTCTATATAAATGTTTTCAAATGGCTTTAAAACAGTTCCATTGTGGGTATGGGTTGTCAGGATGGAGGTGGGAGGATGTTCAATAGTGTCTTGGTGTGAGACTGTCTTTGAGAGAGGTAGAACTTGGCCTGTTAAACTTCTGTGGCTTGAAGTTCCAAATTCAGTGAAGATTTCTGCAAACCTGTCCTTCACTCTTAGAAACTGAGAGTAATTAATTAGAATGCCTGGTTTATTTTAGTGGCTTTAGACTGTGGCATGTCCCAGTGAAGGTAAGTGTAGTAATCCAGTCATGGCCATTTTGGGGTCTAATATAAGGCATATACTTTCTTAGAGATGAGTCCTGTAGATTTTTCCTAGTAATATGCTTGGAAAATTGCAGTAAATAAGGGACAATGTTATCAAAGCAGGAAGTAGACTTGATGAAGAGAGCATCAGCACCAGTAGCTATCTCGGAAAGAGCAGTAGCTTATTGTCTTACTGTGTCTTTGCCTTTTAGAAGAGATGATTCAAGTACTGTAAGGAAAAAGATCTCTTATCTTTGAATTGAGTACTTACTGTGGCATACACGGAAGATTGAACTGAGCAGTGTTACACTGCAGAGCAAAAATGCATTAAGTTTTCAGTCTGATCAACTACCATACATTTCTAATCACATTTTGAGGTTCTTAATAATATGATTTATATAAATAATGACCACTTAAGGTATGACTGCAATATAAAACTTGATAAATTCCTTTGAATTTTAAGGGGGTAAAATAATTTTAGTAACTTTTTGCTAAGTTAATAAGCTGTTTTTACTCTGGATACTAAACTGTATTTAAAAACAAAGTTTAAATTTATTTTTTTTTATAATTTAGGTCTTGCTATCACAGATGAAATTTTGCTGAGTAAGGCAGAGTGGTCCAAACTTTTTGAAGCTCCAAACTTCTTTCAAAAGTACAAGTATGTATTTTATGGCATGGGAGAATATTTTAAGTTTTATCAGTTAAAGTATCTTACGATGCTCTGTAGCACAGGATCTTAAATTATACATACATTAGAGTTCCAAAAAGTGTTAGGATTTTTCTATACAGAGGGGGAGTGAATGCACTGTTATCCTTTCTCTTAGAAAATTAATAATTTCCTCAGATCTTTTTTCTTTTTGTCTTTAGCATGTATTTCAGAAACTGTTAGTCCCTGACCAGATACTTAAAATGTCACCAGTTAAGTATACAATCTGTATGCTACCAGTAAAATTGAAGATATATCAGCTGGTTTGACTAACAGAAATGTTCATTAGTGGTGTCAGTAAGCATTCTAAAATTCAGCCTCTCAGGAAACAAGATATTTAAAGAACTAATTCTGAAAGTCAATATTTAAGATGAGTACATGCTTGAAACTGTTTTCTTCTGTTAACATAGTCAACAGTTCATTCTGATAATAAAAGATATTTTTACAATTGTGTTGACTAACTGCCAGATGTACTAGGTTTCACTGAACTTTTTTCATTAAAGCTTAAGGCTTTTGGGTCTTTATTAATACTCTTTCACACCTAGTTTCTCTAATTTTGTAATGTCTCTAAAGGAAATATTGAAGTTTACACCTCAATTTTTAGGGTTTCTAGTAATATGCTTGTGGGGCAGAAGGTTGTTAAATGTATATGGACTTGCTGAAAGTTGTATTTTTATAATAAATGCGGATTATTAAAATATGGACTACATCTTCTTTGCCCTCAGTTGAAATTGGAGACCCATTCTTGTTGAATCAAAATCAGATATCTTTTACACTTGTTTGTGTGTTGGGTGGTTGGTTGGTTATGTACTAATTTAAACAAGATTGAAATATACAGTTCCCCCATTAAAAGAGACTGATGACCTTCATAATGTGTCTGTGTTTTGTTTCTATACCTTTTGCATGATAAAGGCTTTAAAATATTTGGATGGCTTTTATGTTGTACCTTGGAGATGTAAGCTTCAAAACACTTATAAAAGCACAGTAAAGTTACATTATTTTTTTCAAGTTAAGATGGGCTGCAGACAAATCAGCTTCTGCTCAAGAGTTAGTAAGTTCCCTAGTAAGTTTTCTGTTTCTTTCAAAACTAGGAAAAATGGGAAACATTGTCACTTGAAATAATCTTAATTTAAATATATTTTTGTGTACTGGCTTTAGCCATTTTATCATTTTTTAGCAATAAAATTTTCTGTTGCTAACATTAAGTGTTCAGGGTTTGTATGCTTTGCACAGAATGTCTTTGCTTATTTTTATTTTTTAAATTGTGGAATGATCATATGGAGCTGTTTAAATTACCCAAGATTTTCTGGTTAACTAAAAGTTTTGGTTACTAAGCTCTTACATATTCTTTATATACAGTCATCCATATGCAATAAATATGGCTCTATTGCTCAGATCTCCATCTGAAAGCTAGATGGTGGTTTTTTTTTTTTTCCTCCCTCCTTCACACTTTCCTCCTGTCTAAGTTGTAGTTGCCTTGAGTTGTCCCTGCTGAAATTCGAAGTAGCATGTAGTGCTCTGTCAGGTAAGACAAGGTCTGGTCCTTGCTCTGAGACACAGTTTTAAAAACACTTCTCTGATTGCTCTAGTAATCCGTAGCACTCTTGATGACGGTTGGTTGCTAAACATCTATCTTGATCATAAACATTTTTGACTTGTTAGCAGTGTTTAAAATAAACTTTGTGACTAAGGAGACTGCTGCATACCTGCATGGCAGGAGCAGATTAGAAATTAAGAAAATGGGGACATCTGGTTTTATGTGTGTATTTTTCCTGTTTATACAAAATGTCAATTATTTGGAATTTAGGTAGTTACATGTGTTATCTGCCCTTCATGCATTCTTTTTTAAATTTTGAGGGGGGGGGAAACAACAACAAAGGACATACACTTGGTTGGATATGGTGTTTTGGAGTGAAATTACAAAAATAATTTCAAATAGGTATAACATCAGGATGAAGTGATACTTAAGAATTAAATTATTACAGCTTAAAGCAAAGAGGGAAGTACAGTAGCGAGAGAAATAACACTCATTTAATGAGCTCTGGCATATTTTTTCTGTTGTAGGGATACCCTGCTAAATAAGTAGAATGTAAACATACCTTTTAAAAAGGTGCTTTGAACACTTCCCTTGATAGGACTCTGTCTAAAAGGACTGGATAATTTAAAGTGTAAATCCTGGACAGCTTAATAAGAATTGAAATGAACATGTTCAGGTGTTCCCACTTTTTTTCAGAAGGTAGCATGACTTAAAAATCCTTCATTTTTTTGTAGGTATGGGTGTTAATGCTGTAAGACAGTTCCGTAATATCTACATAAGGTTGTTTTTATAAAAACAATACTGATAGGGAGACAATAGGAGAGAAATAGCAGTTGTTTCACCAATCAATCAAGCACCCCAAACCAAAACCACATAACAACAAAAAGACTAAACCCACATACTTCAAAACAATATTCTCAATCTAAAAATCACCACTGAGAGGTAGAAGCTTAACTTCAGGTTTTTTTTGTTTGGTTTTTTTTTCCTTTATCCTGAAGTAATGGGTACTTTTGGATTAGAAATATTCTGTGTGATAAAATTATGAATGAAGAACTGATAATCTTGTTATTAAAATTTAGCAGTGAGAACTTTGACTCTAAAACCAAGTACATCTTGGTTTTTAATAGCTTGTGCTATTTAACTTTTGGTGAAACTGCCAGTAGTGGATTTCCCTCTTAGCACCGTTTTAACAGTTGGGTATGGGGGAAGAAATTGCATCTTCTCCTGTTCCTTCTTTTTCAGCTAGCACTACCTGAGCAAAAATAGCTAATCATTATATTTTAATAAAAAAGCCTTAAGTTTTTTTTTTTCCTAGGTACTAACCACTTAGCTGAGGTTTTAAGACATAGCCAAGTTGGTTTTGTGGGTTTTTTTTTGTTTTTTAATTCTTCAGAAATTTGTTTCAAAGAGCTGCTTTTAATAAGTAACTGGAAATTATTTTTTCAGATACTTGTTTTTTTTCAGTTCATACATGTTTAAAAACAACAAAAAGCTTAAGTTGGCTTTCCTACTAAATTAAACATTCTGCAAGCTTGTGTGGTATGTATGATCTAGGAATCTTATGAATGATAGTTGCATATCTAGTGCTCATTAGGGAAAATAGATACCAGAAGTTAGGAGCTTCCCATATGGAATTTGAATAAAGGACCCTTACTATTTATTAATGCCAAAATGGAAAAAAAAATTAGATAAAACTGACTCGGAATGGGTTAAAATTCTGTTTTATCAGAAAAATTAATCTATGCAGAAAGGGGAAAAAAGTTTCTCCAAATCTTTTTCAGTCCTTTAGTGTCATTGACATCCTCTGACTGATTTCAAAGGACTGTAGCATTTAGAAGGTTTTTTTCCTCTTGCCACTTAAATACGTAATTATGTGCTTACTAATTTGATCTGTTGATTTTTATTTGCCATTACAATTTGAAGGCCTATAGCTTCATAGGACTTTTCGCACAATAGTTTTTCACCATCGTTGACCTTGTGTTCTTTTCCATGAGGTATATATACTAGGGTCAAATCCATTATATTACTTATGTTCTTTAAATCCTGATCTGAAGATACCTAAATATACCATATCATTATGGAGTAATGCCAAGTTGGATGACTTTGGATGTTAAAATAGATTTTTCTGCTAAACTTCTGAAAAACCTGGCTGTAACCATGTAAGGTTCACTCACCTCCCTCATTATGAACTCAAGTTAAAAGTAATCATCTTCCATTCCACTCTCTTTAGGCTGCTTTGTTTACACCACCATTCTTGTTCTGTTTTCTGTTTATTTGAAATTTACTTAGTGTGTATACACTGATTGTCCTGGAATATAATTGAGAGCTTAAGAATTATCATCAGAGGAAACATTCCTCATGAAGTTTCAGATTAAGTGTCTTCAGACAGTTCTAAGCTGCAGATACTGGCTTTTTAAACCACACTTGTTAGTGTCATTTTTTTTTTTACTTTGAAGAAATGCATTTTTTTGTTAACTGTTCTTCTAAACAGATATGAGACTAAGCTAGCATATGTATAGATGGCTGTGAACAGTTGTTTTCACTTGCAAGGAATCTCTCGTCATTTAAATCCCTGATATCATGTCATATTGAAATATCTGTACTGTTTTCCAACTAGTGCTACGTTCCTAGGCTTTTATTAAGGTTACTGGTATTAATTAAAGTAAAAATGCAATTCCCTAAAATCTGAAATGTTTTTTGGGAAGTCCATTAGTCACATGCTTGGGGGACATAAAAATGCATAATTATATTGATGAGTATATATACTTAAGCTAATAATCTGTAGTTTGCAGTGTACAATTTGCTACAAAGTTTTAATGTTAAGGTTTGATGTCTTATTTTAGAAGTATAAATAGAATAGCATATTGTCTTTATCTCCAAAGGCATTATATTGTACTTCTAGCAAGTGCACCGACAGAAAAACAGCGTCTAGAATGGTGAGTATAATGCTTGCTATTGAAAAAGAAAAAAAAAAAAACAACAACCCAACACAAAAAAACCCTCCAAACAAAACCAAAACCCTGTCAACCCTGGATGTAAGGGAGATCTAGTCATTCTAATATCTTTTTAGTGGAACAAAGTGGCATTTCAGAATTAAATGGATGAAGACAGCATGTTTCTGAAAAACAGTAAAAGTGAAGAACCAAGGAGTGAAAGCTGTTGCTTGCATTTTACTTCTTTACAGCACAGTCAGGTGCACTGGAAAATCTTGTTTTCTTAAGCCTTATGCACATTTTTAATAAGCAGTGCGAGGAGTATGTTTTCTATCTCTTGAAATACCTTTTCTCAAAAAAAAAAAACATTCCCTTGTTTCTGCCCTCTTTTGTTATAAAAGTTTTAAGATTGTCACATGTTGAGGATTTCTTCAACCTGAAAATTCATCATCTAAAGCCAAAAGAATGTTGGAGAAATACGTTGGAGTTTCTTGCTGCCTTTTACTTGATGTGGAACGTCTTGCTATTTAATTTGATTTGTAAAATCTGGCCATAATGAGATCTTCAGGCACTCTTAAGCTTCTCTGGTGTTAGTTTTCAGAACATGTTCGCTTGGTTTGTTGGTCTGAATTAGTCTGTCATCTGTAGTGCACTAATTAATTTGCAGACTCAACTATTAGTATAGGGAGGATGTTGAGGATTTTGTCCTGATACATGATATTAGATACTTCTATATCATATTAATGAGAACTTGCTAATAAATGACATTCATGCAGGGTGGGCTTGGTGGAATCAAAAATTCGTATTCTAGTTGGAAATCTGGAGAAGAATGAATTCATTACGTTGGCTCATGTGAATCCACAGTCATTCCCAGCACCGAAGGAGAATCCTGACAAGTAAGCAAAACTTTTTTAATGTAATGGTGAGGAACTAACGTAATTAAAAGCCAATTCATTAATAAACACACTAGCATTTTTATAGAATCTTAAATGGATTAATTTTCAGTTACATCATCTAAAGGCATATAATTTTGAGCTCTTACATACTACTTGTAAAATTAGATACTCTATTCTGTATAAGAATGTTTCTAAGCAGAAAATTGTATTAAATTGCATATTTTCTTGCCAAGAATCTGCTGTTACTTAGCTGCTTAGCTGCTGTTTGAGCAGCTAGCATCAGATAATAAGACAGTTTTAGTTAGGAGGCAGCACTGAGAATCAGGAAGAACATCAGACGCGGAACCGAAATCTTAAGTAACTAAGTACATTTAATATTGTTAGCAGTTAAGGTGCATATCACTGAAACTTGGTAATGGCTGATGTTAGAATTTGGATGTGTGAACAGTGGTGAGGATACCAAGTGCTTCAAATTGTTTGGCATATATTTTCAACTATTTCCGTGCTTTGTCACCCCACCCAAAACAACTATAGTTGGTTAAAACCTCTTTTTAATAAAATTTATTTCTAGGTAGCATTATAATTGTAAGGAATCATTTTTGTGAGAACGTGCAGAAAATTTTTGTCTTCACCAGGAGTGTGTGAAAAGCCTTGTTTGCTGGCCTTTCTCAGACATCATCTGCTTCAAGTGACAGTATGGTGCTACTGGGTTGTTTTTTGGTTTGTTTTTTTTTTTAAGTTACATACATAAATTACATATGTGTTCTAAGTAAAATTGGACAAAAGCAGGCAATACTTTTTCAGCACCATGTTAGTGGGTGAATACAGCTAAAGCTGCCTGTTGATTGGAAGACAATGTTCTCCTGAAATAGTCCTATGGGAAAAGACATTTGAATTAAAACATCGAATGTCTTTAGCTGTTACAGAACTGTTATGCTATATTCTGTAATAAACTGTAATCATCTTCCATGTATGTTAAGTGAAGGTGTGCTGTCAAAGGGAGGCTTTTCTTGCCCCAAAACTGCACTTTGTCTAGTCATGGTTAAGAAATTGGAGAGTTAAAGAAAAGTTTAGGTGCCGAAACAGGACTTGGTTAGTTAGGGAATAAATTCTAACTATTTTCAGGATCAAGTACTGAAAATCTCTTTTCTCCTTTCAAATTGCTCCTTTACAGCTGCAATGTCTAGTTAAAATTCCTAATGAGAGAGTCTGTACAGAAGCACAGTTGAATGAAGTAATTACTGATGATATTCGTTCATTAAGTTTGCTGGAGATAAATGTGTCATTTTTTCATGACTTTTCCCAAATGAAAGGGGAATGTCATTGTCAGCTTCGGGTTTTGCCTTTCTATGGCTAGCTCCCCATTGCTAGTAGAGCTAAAAAATGTACAACTGTTGTCTGTCTTAGTAGTTTAGATTATTCTTCTGCCAGTATTATATGATTGTTTTGTATAATATTTTCCAGAGAAGAATACCGTACAATGTGGGTGATTGGGTTGGTGTTTAAGAAAACAGAGAATTCTGAGAATTTAAGTGTTGACCTTACCTATGACATTCAGTCTTTTACAGACACAGGTAAGTTTTGCTTTCTACATGTTCTGGTATTGATAAAATCATTGAAGCTATTGTCTTTGTTCATAATGTAGCCTGTTTCAGTAGCAGAGCTCTGTCTAGGCATAGAGAAGAGAGATTCAGCTAAGGAGTTGAGGTTATTTAATGAAATACAGTTTTAATGAGTTTTAATGCTGCTAGACAAAGTAATAATTTTCATTTTTTTCATTAAAACTGGTGAAAATGATGCATGCATCTTTCAGATCTCACTAAAAACGTTGTTATATATTGTGATCTTTGTTAAACAGGCAGATTGGTTACATGCTAGCTACCTAGCATAACCTCATGTTTAAAACATATATAATTTAAATATTTTTTTTGCATGATGAGACTGAATTTATCGGTGGATTATAGCCAAGTAACTAGTAGACTTCAGAACAAAATGCCTTTTATTCCATAGCATTTCATACTAGCTAGTTGGTTCAGTAACTTTTACTTTCATGTCCAACACCCAGTGCAAGAAATCTTTTTGAGTTTTTTCTGATGTTTATTTTTTGATTCATGAAAATATTGTAGCACATGCATAAGAAATATGTAAGCAAAGAATGGGTCACAGCTGAAAAGGTGTGCATCTCCAGAGTCTAGGGCCAAGATTTTTTTCCTTTAACAAACTATGCTTAAGGCTCAAGTATTACATTTTTACAGTTACAGGAGTAGGTTCAGGTGTTACCTAATGCAGCCCTGGTCTCCGAATTTCCACAACTCAGTCTGGAAGTGAGGAAACTGTACGTACACACACACATACACAGTGTGGGTGTATGAGTGAATATTAATAAATATGTATATTTATAAGTAAATTATGCCAAGGTACTGAAGTTATTTTTAGTCATATAAAGCTACAGTGGGGGCAAGGGGATTTTTATTGAGAGGTGGAATATTCCTTTCAAGTGGTGAAGGTGAAACTATTGACACATCATTGTAATTTTTCAGAATTTAGAAAAGGCATAATAGCTTGGCTGCTGCTTTGAAAGAGTGAAGGGATCTATGAATTAGAGTGTCTTTTTGTGTTTTATAAACGATACTTCAGTAGTGTACTTGTCAAATTTTTGGTATGAAAATACTCAATGTTGCACTTAATGAGTCTGATCTACTTGCATTACATGCAGGTCTGAAACTTGGCTACATGCAATTTTAAGTAGTATTTCATCAAAAACATTATAGACTGCAGTGTATAGTTTTCCATTCAATTTGTAAATATTGTAAAAAGTATCAAACAAACAATTTCTGTTTGTGTGTTATGGGTTTCTTTGTCATCTCAAATTAATGTGGGTCTGTTTTCAATGTTTTTAATCCATCCTGAAAACATGCTTGCCCTGTCTTTTGGAATAGATCCTAAGATTTTTATCAGAACTACCAGAGCATTTTCACGAATGAAATTATGGAATAGGCTACTTTTTAGAGCAGGGAGAGGAAGAAAGCCATGAAGAGTGGGCTAGGTTTTCCTTGTATTGAAACTTTGGTAAGACCTAATGTTAGGAATATGGAATGCTTTAACCATGTCTGGCTTTCCTGTGTGTGCCCCTGCCTTAACTGTAACCTGTATAATCTTCACACAGAGGCTTTATGAGCTTCAATGCCAAAAATTAGTGTAGTGGGCTCTTTAATATGCAGAATTCATTGAGCTATTTGTGTGTCTGACTCTTAATCAAATTTTAATTACATACAGCCTAATCAATTCCTTAATGAGATTCCTTAATATTGGTAGAATAGACAGTGAATAAGGGAAATAACAGAACTTAAAAGGTGAAGATCTACAGAAAGTTTTTTTGTATTCATACACTTGCTATGGCTTTGTTTAATGTCATCTAGAAAATTGATGTGAAAGAACATTTTTTTTTTCATTTTAACCTCTTTCACCTGGCTTTACTGGAACACAAGATCATAGAATAGTTAGGGTTGGAAAGGACCTTAAGATCATCTTAAGACTGTCACTACAGTCCCTAACGAATAGTCCCTCCCCAGCATCCCTATAGCCCCCCTTAGATGTTGGGTTGCAGTGTTAGTTCTTTTATTAGCTCTATGTGGACTCACTAGAAGTACATGTTCTGAGGCAAAGAACATTTTAGAACATTATAGTAGACCTAAAAAATAAATAGGGCAAGCAAAAAAACAAAAACAGACACTACCACCACCAGCCCCCCAGACTACAACAGCAAAAATGTAGTGTGGTATCTGAATTGCCAGAATGATTTGTAGTATATTTGTTGGCGGGTCAGTATTCAGCTCCTCAATTTGGAACAGTTTGCTCTAGGAGCTACATAAATGAAAATTCAGTCTACTCTGAAGAAAGTATTTTTATGTAAATAATGTAATTCTCATAAGGGATATCTTATTTCTGTCTTTTGTTCCTTTGAGATGAAATGAAGAAGTCATTTCAGAGCTGTTACTGTTAAAATTTGTTAACAGTATAGTTTAGAGAACTCTCTGCTTGCAAGATGCTTTTATAGAAAAGCAGGTCACCTGTTTCCAAAGTAACATTTTAGTGTTTGCACTATCAGTGGTGGTGTAGTAGGCAGTTCACTTTCTGCATCCAGAATAAGGAAACGCTGTGCTTGTTCTTGAAGGTGGTGTTATGAAATGCAATTTTTTTCTGCCTGGGCAAGTAAGTGGACGTTGCAAAATGCTTCAATATGTCTTAATGTTATTCTAATTGTGTAGTTTATAGGCAAGCAATAAACAGCAAGATGTTTGAGATGGATATGAAGATTGCTGCAAGGCATGTGAAACGTAAGCAACTTCACCAACTGCTACCTAATCACGTGCTTCAGAAAAAGAAAAAGGTAAACTTGACAAATATTTGAACAATAAAAACTCCGTTGGGAAACGATTTCTCAGCTTCTTAGACTTATTAATCAAAGAACTAAAAACACATTTTGAAAGCTTAGTCTTATCTGTATAAGCAGTGTGATCTCATTTGACTGTAGCAGTTTTACTAGATGCACTAAATGTGATACCAGATTTCCCAGAACATCAACAATGTCTTCAGATCCGGCTGAAATATTTTATTTTGTTGGCCTTCCTAAACGAAATGGTGTAATAATAAAGTTTTAAAGCGTTCTTGCTATTTTAACATGGAGGTCATGTAAAGGAAGCATCTGTAACAATAGTAATGGAACAGTCAGTCAAGCAATTGCTATCTCTATCCCTTTTCTCTTGTTATTAGATTATCCTATAAGTTTCCTAAATGTAAAATTGCAAGTAACCAAATAGCAGTGTAGAGCGTTGAATTTGTTGCTGCCTTTTTCCATTTAACATGGTAGTCAGTTGCTGTAACTGATGTTGAATACTTTGAGGATAATTTGGAGGAAAGCATTCTTCAACCTGCAACTCGGCAGCTTTTGGTGTTGTATGCTCTTTTAAAAGATTTAAATGACAGTTTTGACACCAGAAAGTTGCCCATTGTCTAGCCAAGGTTATTTTCTCCCTCAGTATATAGTTTACCTGTGTGGATATATATGAGAATGGTAGCAAATTTTTTAATTAAGCTATTGTGTTGGCTGTGATTTACTTTCAGTGGAGGCAGGAGGAAGGGGTTGGAACATTGAATTTAATAATTTAGTCTGTGTTTCTAAATCCCCACTTCTTTGTGTCTGTTTAGCTTAATCCAAGAACAGTACAGGTTTACTTGGTTTTGTGAATAGCTAGCCACTGTTAGAATATACTGTTTTAGGTATATCTGAGTAATGTGCTTTATTACTGTAGCTGTTTTAAATTAATTGCTTTTTTAAAGAATGGGAAATCCAATATTGAAACCAAGTGTAAAACTATAATATTTACATTGTTCTCTGAAATGTATTAAGTAGTTAATAGATCTCTTTCAAGTAGTGCTGTGTCAGAGGAGGGTTCTTCTTTGCTAACTATAAGTTCAAATCAGTCTCTCAATTCTTTGTATTAATTGTGGTTTTGGTGTGCATCAATATTACTTTGATGTTAATGAAAGCAGTATCTATAAGCCAGAGAAACTTGAAATAAAGCTGAAAATACAATCACTAAATAGATTAGTTCATCTTGTGCTTTTGAACATCATTGGTTCAGACAAATCTACACTTGAATTGTGAATGTGAAAATGTAAATACTTGTAGTGACAGGATGGGGTAGTATTTACACATAAAAGGATTTTAAATTTGTCCACTTTTTTGTGGTTTTAACTGCTCCTATTTTGACACCAGGTTTTGACACTAGTTTTTTGTGGTTTTTTTTCCTTAAAATGTAACTGCATTTAAGGCATGCATACAAACTTAGTTTATGGTGGAAGCTCATCGCTGTTAAATCATCTTTTGTTTGTTTTTTCTTCACAAATGTAACAGCTAATATTTTGCATTGTGGAAATATTGCATCATTTGAATCTTTGCTGATATTTAAGCCCTTAATAGGACTAATGATTTTCTGTTGTCTTGTGGATTGCAGCATTCAACAGAAGGGATCAGGTTGACAACTCTGAATGACAGCAGCCTAGACTTGTCTATGGACAGTGATAACAGCACGTCTGTGCCTTCACCTACTAGTGCTATGAAGACGAGTCCATTGAACAGTTCTGGAAGCTCTCAGGGGTAATGAAGACTTTCAGGCTTCTTCCTACTTTCTGTTTCTGAAGTAATTGTGTGAGAAACAGCAAATATTGCATATAGAATCATAGAATCGTTAGGGTTGGAAAGGACCTTAAGATCATCTAGTTCCAACCCCCCTGCCGTGAGCAGGGACACCTTAGGCTAAATCATATCACCCAAGGCCTCGTCCAACCTGGCCTTGAACACTGCCAGGGATGGAGCATTCACAACCTCCCTGGGCAACCTATTCCAGTGCCTCGCCAATAATCATACGTGAGATGATTATCAAGGTGTGAATGGTCCAAATTGGAGCTTGTAGACACTCCTATGTCCAGTTTGAGCACTAGAGCAGGACTGAATTTGGAGTTAGGTGTTATGGTATTGGACTTCAGTTGAGGAATAAAGTTGGGTAAATATGCTTAGAACAAGATAATATAAAAACTTGGGGCACTGCAGTAGGAGGCTGTAAGTGGTAGTTAGCAGGAAAAGCCTTATTTGTTGCTTTTTTTTTTTTTTAATTCAGCTTCTTACTGGTCTAAAAAGCTGTCTCTGAAGTGATTCAGGTTAAATAGTTGAAATAGCTTCCTTTACTCAAGTTTGATAGTAGATTGCCAGTGCTCATTTCTGTCTTCCTACTGTGACACTGTATTTCAAGTTGTGGCCTGTAACGTAGGTAAAATCTTATCAGCTGTGGTTACTGGCCGATCATATAGCACCGTAACTTTATGTAATGCTTAGCATCTCGTCATTTTTCTCTTTTTAGCAGAACCAGTCCTGCGCCAGCTGTAACAGCAGCATCTGTGACCAACATACAGGCTTCTGAAGTCACTGTGCCACAAATAAATTCCAGTGAAAGCTCAGGGGGTAAGGGAAATGGCTTAATATGCTGGTCTGTTGATACTGTTTTTTTTGTTTTGTGTTTCTTGGTTTTGTTTTGTTGTTTGGTTTTTTTGGCTTTTTTTTGATAACACTTAAAGGCTTTTTTCTTCCAGTTTGGGTTCTTTACTTAACGCATGCTGTAACATGTTCTCTTTGCATACAGATTTAACTAATTTCTTTAGGACTCTGGAAATCACAGCGGAATATTTTGTGATGTTTGTTTGTTCTTTTGTTCTTAAGGATTTTTATTTGCTATTCACAATAGCAGTAGTTTTCTGATGTCCTGAGGCAGGTCTGTAGTTCAGCTCGTCAAATGAGGAAAAATTATTTAAAGCTGGAAGAGCAATTTTTATTTTTAATCCATTTTATAGTTAAACCCAAGATGGGGTTCTGTACTGTTTGTCATCTGTGCTCCCATGTTCCTGCTCCTTGTCCTTCATGGAAATTTAGTCTAGGAGTGAAAACGACTCGGATGTAAGCAGAACACATGCTGCTTATTGATGTCTTTTCAGCTATGTCTCATTCTGTGTGCAGGCTTTATCTGTATTTTCTACAAGAAAAGGTACACTTCATTCAGTAATATTTTTTCTTTTTAAAGTATTTTTTAGTGAAAGAGCAAAGGCATCTGATGAAATTGTTCACTTAGAGTCAGCTGCTCCTCTTTTTTGATAAACATTAGCTGTATACAAGGAACAAGTCAGAAATAGATGGGAAAGGTGACCAACTGGTTTGCCTTTCAAGATGAGATTTCTCTTACTTCACTCTGACATGTGAGACGGTTCACTGATTTTTATTGTAAGTCACAGGTGCATCAAAGTGAGTAAGTTTGTCTATGAGCACTAAATGGAGCTTAAACGGTGTGACATTTTTGGATTTGGAAGCATATCAGAAGTTGCTCATTCTTGTGTTTTAGTTGAAGCAGCCACCTGATAGTTACTAGTGAAAAATGTCCTAAGTGTCATGTTTCTCTTACTTGAGCATCTCCCTGTGTGTGCTCATCGGTTTGAGGTAGGCAATTGGTGAGCTAGAGCTTTGTCATATGCAGCCTTTTTCAAAAGGATGCATGGAATGTCAGATTTCTGTCTACTGTTCTGTGACTTAGTCTGTCATTGTGTACTCCAGGCATGAGAAATGATAAACTTCATGTTTAAGTGACAAAAGGAGTACCAGATTGCTCTTGAATTTGATTTAAGGCACTCCTTGTCAATGCATATATATACATATATATATATATGGCCAAGTACAGAAACAGTAAAACTTCTTTTGGGTACCAAGAATAATACAAGCTGTCTTAGCACAGAGTTCTGTCTGAGCTAATATACCCTGCTGTTAAGCAGGGTTAATGAGACCAAACAGCATGTCACTGATACCCTGTATCTGGTACGCACATTATCTCAGAACTAACTTGAGACTAAACTCTGTGGATGCACACCTGCTGTTCCAAATATGGTGCTTATACAACTAACTGTACCGCTTCTTTGGTGCGTACTTGATACCAGTGATTTTGAGTAGAGACCAAGAATACCAGTGATGATTGACCTAAAATGGTTGTATCAACTCATCTTGCTGAAGCTTTTAAAATTATTTATCTATAGGTACTTCAAATGAAAGCATTCCTCAAACTGCCACGCAACCAGCCATTTCTCCACCACCAAAGCCTACCATCTCTAGAATTGCTTCCTCAGCGTGTCTATTAAATCCATCACCAAGAACTTCAGGAAATGTTGCAACAAAAATGCCTAGCCCTGTCACAGCAGTGAAAAGGACATCATCTCCCCATAAGGAAGAGTCTCCTAAGAAAATAAAAATTGAAGAGGTATTTGAGATTTTTTGAGATCATACCATAGCAGTGCCCAAAACTTTACATTCATATATTCACATCAGCTGCACAGTGTTGATTATAATATTCCCAGTTATAATTATTTTGTTAAATGGGATGTATATTTCCTACTGTGACTGCATTGCTGCTTTATGTATGCAGCTTGTTTATGTGTTAGTGGTTTTTCACCATGCTGATATTCATCACATGATGTACTGGATTAGCACAAATGCTCAGATTTTAAGTTCTTGTCTTAAAAGCTACTTGTTGTTAGAATATGAGCGTGTTAAGTCTTACAGCTAATTTTGTCTTGAAAAACACTTTGTGACCTTGTTGATTATTTTAAAATATGTTTTTATGATTTTTAATATTTTCTGGGTTTGTTTGCATTTCAGCAGGATGAAATAAGCGAAGATACTAGCTGTATAGATTTCAATGAAAATGAAAAAATGGACATTAAGGTATCTGTGCCTAACCCATACAACTTTTGTATATTAATTGTGACTCTTCCTTGTGAAGCTTACTGTGCTTTCCTGTAGGAATGATTGTTTGCAGATATATTATAGACTCTCCAGTGAAGATACCAAAATGATATGTTGTTTTTTCACTGTGTCAGCATTAATGAATTGCAGTATGTTACTTGCTGCAGTTTAAGCTGAATCTGAGTTTATGTTTGCATAGGAGAGAGATTTCTTTGCTGGTCATTCACACAGCATCATGCATAGCAAAAAAATTAATGATTATATTTGTATTTAAAATTCTTAAATCGGATAAGGGCTGTGTCTGTATACCTTGCTTTGCCTGCATCCCAAACACAATAAGTTACTTAGTTTAAGAACAGTTGTCTATTGGGATTTTTTGCATGTTGGGCTGAGAATCCCAATGCCAGGTGCAAACTTTTTCACTTTTTAGATTAAAAAAAAACCACAAGCCAACAACAAATGATTGCAAGTATATTTCTTCTGATAGTGAAATTACTATATGAAGTTACAGCATAACTTCTCAGGACTTGCAGAGATTCACTCCAGTATCTTGTAATTTAGCAGGCAATTTCTGCTTATTGGTGAATAGAAAGGGTGAAAGTCTGTCTTTAGCTTTATGATAGCAACTATCCACTTGGGCATACACGGTTTTTATAGGGCATATTTTGTTGCCTTTGGAATGCTCTGGAAATGCTCAAGAAATTAAAATATCTATTAAAATGTTTAAGTGCTTTGGTTTATAGTCTTCACACCCTCATATGAGGAATTGTATCTTATTATGTAGTCACCTTGAAATCTTTTTCAAACTCAAGATGGGTGAAGGCTGAAATGCATATAAGCTTGTAACTCTAATATTGAAAATAGATCCTCTGGATAACAGATCATTATAAGAGACATAGGTAATCCTGTTAGCTTTTTACTGTCAGACTCCTCTAAATCTTATGTGCTTAATATTCAGGGAAGAAATGGAGGAATCAACTTCTTTAATATAATATGTTGATACTTCTTGTTTTTTAGGAGCAACTTGAGACAGAAGTGAATGTTAATTCTCAAACAGAAACTCTTCAGACAACTTCTCTGCAAGCTCCTCAGGTACTGTTTTTTAAAAATAACACCTCTCTGTATGTGTGTGCAGTAACCTGTGGTGAAAATATTGAAATTAATAATTAGTCCAGATGTTAAAACTAAATGTATGATTTTTAATTAATTCCGTCGTGTGGAAAGCTGGTTATTGTTACTGTCACAATTTTTGTGTTTTAGATGGTCATTGATCTTAATGAATGTGCATTGTAGCTAAACATGTATGGCTTGCCATACAAACTGACTGAAGCTGGATTCGCTCTTCTGAATTGTGCCTTCAAAGTAAGGGCCTCAGTTTATTCCTTTGTGCTTTGCACATCGCAGAATAATCCTTTCTAACAGGGAAACAAAATACTTTAAACAGTTGCTGGTCAAAGATATCCCTGTAGAGGTTGAAAATGTTTGAAATGTAACTTTAGGCTCTGAAATTCAGTATGAGAGAGAAAATTTATTGTAATTTTGTAATTCCTTAGCCACCTGTGTTTCTTCACTGCAGGTATTGTAAGTGTAAGGAGCATTGGAAAAATAGAGATCAAATTACGACGTCTGTGTGGCATTCACTTAAATTCTTGTTCCTAATATTGTAACAACTTTTAGAGAACACATCTTTGTCTTTACTAGCATTTTTAAGCTTCTTAGTGCTCTACTGGTTAAAGTTATGCTATTGCAAAGCATTTTATGCAGAATTATTAAATGATGTCTAGTAAATGTTTTGATTGAAAATAGGATACATTGCAATAGTATTTGTGGCATTTGTTAGTGGACTTTTTGAACTATATGAGCAATACTGAATAAAAGTACCAAATTGGCAAAAATTCTAGATGTTCCATGGTCCAACTAAGCTGTTTCAGGGATATTTTTAGATCAGTTAGTACACAGAGTTTGTCTTACCCTTTGTTGAGGGATGATTATAGGAAGCTTTGTAGTTTTTATTTATTGTGTAGTTACTACTTTAGCAAAAGTAATCTGCAAAAGAGCTGCAAAAGAATGGTGGGCCTCTTCTCATTTTTGAATAGCATTGTTGGGTTTGGTTGAAGCCCTGGTCATGTGGCAGAAAATAGAGACATGGTAAACCACAGATCAGCACCAACCAGAGCGGGCTACTGGGGGCAAGAGGGAGGCAAGTGGTCAGAGCTGTTCTGCTCCAAGTCCTGGTTGCATTGCTGCCATATCAGTTAGTGTTAACTTGTTAAAACAACAATTAAGAGCAGTCATTTTAATGCAGTTTTCCCCCATTTATCAAATGTACCTCATACTAATTTTCAGTGCTTATAAGATAACCTTTTATGATAAATCATTATGGGAAATAATGCATAATAACTGGGTTATTGGAATGGCAACTGATCTGCCACAGTGGAAGAGAAATACTTCAAAGTTTACCCCCACTTCTACCCACCACATCTCCACCCCCACCCCCCCAAAGAAAAAAAACCCCCACAACAAAACAAACCCACCAGCCAGCAATAAAGAAGCACGTGAGAAATCAATGAATCACACTGAATATTGGGTGTGTTCCTTTGCTATTTTTTCCTTTATTTGGCTGTAGATGTAATTTTGCTGAATGGGATTTAAGTCTTTTAGGTGTTCAGAGTATTTTCAAGGTGGAATTCTTAACCCAGCCGTATAGCACTATTCATCATACCTTTTCTATGTAAATTTAAACGGATAAGAAAAGTAGGAAATTTGGCTGTAAGAGCTTCCGCACAGTCTGAAATGGAATGTATGAAGACGCGCACTTTGCACTGGAGACAGTTTTTCATCCTTGACCTACAAAGGGCTGAAGCTTAACACTGAATTGTTCAAAGGAATTTTTAAATGCTAAACATGTAGATCAGACACTAGGTGTCACCTGCCAAGCACCCTAATTCTGTGGATATTACTTTTTGTTATAATACAGGTTATTAGTAGGCTCAGACATATCTGCACTTCCTAATTTCTTGCAGTTGTCGAAAAAAGAAATGCATGTTATGGAAAAGACTGGTACAGATTTTCCGTAATGACTATGTAGGCAAAGGAAATATCTGCTTCTGTGTTTATAATTGGTAATGATTCTCATCCTGGTATATTTTTAAAAAGCTCTTCTAAAGATCTTGTTTTTCAAAGTTAATGCCAGTTACTACAGTATTTTTCTTTTGATACTGACAAAGTTAAAATGCTTCATTTCTTTTCTTTTCAGAAAACACCCAGTACAGACCTTTCAGATATCCCTGCTCTCCCTGCAAATCCTATTCCTGTTATCAAGAATTCAATAAAATTGAGATTGAATCGGTAAAAACAACCTCAGGGGTCCATAAACAATATCTGCCAACTCAACCTGTTGTCTTCTAATCCTATTAAAAAAGGAGAATGGAGAGTGCAAGACTAGAACATAATTGCAAATGGATTTAGGTATATTTTGTGCACTTCCCTTTCTGGGCTAAAATCACCACTTGATTGGAAGTCCAGGTTAGTATGTGAAGCCAGGAGTACAATTAATGTGTTAGCAACAGTTGCATTAAGTATTTCGAAGGATTACTGCCTTTAAAAACATGAACACTATTTGTAGCCATATTTGACATTCTGATTGAATTTGTTTGATGCATTGTTTCAAAATTGAGATAAAACTGGCATAAGAATCCCTTAAATGCACTTTTATGTAGTTTTTTTTATTGGAATATGACTAATTTTAGATCTTAGCTCTGATACACTTTCATTTTATTGAAGAATATCTTCAGTAGTGCAAATTGGATGATGTTCTACAATATACTATGCATTGAAAACAAGTGTGTAGTATATCTAGTTCAACTGCCATCAAGCAGCAGTAAGCCTTTAGAATGAAATGTCAAATGTTGAGGTTATAAGACATAAGTTGAGGGAGTAATTGGGAAGTTTTGGTATTGGTGGGACTGGGACATGATTAAGATGTGGTCTACTTTTTATTTATAGGATTGTTTTAAGGTGCATACAGATCAGCAGTGAAACAGCAAATAAACTTTCCTTTGAGCTAATCAAATTCTTTATTACCTTTTTTTGATCCCTTTATTTCTTGGGAAAAGCTTTTGCGTTTAATGGTGGGTGGGGTTTTTTTGTTCATGTCTTTTTTTCTTTCCTCTCCAGCTTGTATGCACCATGTATGACAGTGGTTATTTACACAAAAAAAAACAAGCCATGTATTCATTTGGATTCCCTCTTGCTCCTTACCTTGTCGTAATACCTTTTGGCCTGTAGGCACAAATTCAGAATTTTGTCTCATGACTAAAGTGTTTAAGTAAATATTGTGTGCCTGTGAAATACAACACCCGTCTTGATGGCCTTTGAATCACTAAATATAAGGTGATTTTTCTACACTCCATGAAAGTCCTGTATGCATTAAAAAGCTTCAAATTTTAAATAAAGGCAAAAAGATTTTTCCCGAAGAATTTTAACCTTTTTATTTTTAGGTGGCTCATCAAAAATAGTTTTACATACTGAACAATGCTGAATTTTTAAAAATCATATTTCTAGTAAGCACTTGACATCTAGTAAGCTCTAGACTCCTGTTTTTTTGTTATTGTAGTCCTATCAATAAAGTAACAACTTTTTCTTTTTGAAAGAACTAAATCTCTCATGGCAAAGGAACATGAGGGATACCAACAGTAATACCAGATGTAGATAACAAACTTCATTTTACTGTTACTTAAGTCTGGAATGTGGGATGTCAAATCATACTTCCCATACTTTGATTAGCATGTTTTATGAACTTCCTTCTCTCTTTGTGCTCCATCCTCTTACACGTGCATCTTTCATGTTAAAATTGAATTACTTACACTCTTCCCCTTATCCTTCTAAATTAATTCTCCAGAGTCAGAGTGTAGCTTATCTTTTACTTAGGCTGTGCAGTAACTGAAGGTTTTTTTTTGCCATTTGTCTAAGATGTCTAGTATACAATATTTCTCTTTTCCTTGCCCTGTGCAGCCTGCTGTCGTCCACCCCCAAAGAAGGTTATATTAACAGTTGAAGTGTACAAGGTGTCTGTGTATTTTGTGTAGCTATGGAGTTTAGATCGAAATTGCCAGGCACAAATTTAGTCTTGTCATTTTGTTTACACATCAGAAAATCTTTTTCATTTTATTAAACGTTTCATGTAACTGCACCCAAGTTTTGCCAAGCTGGAAACTTGGAACCTTTCTGTATAGTGACTTTTTAATTCTAGTTTTCATAACCTGGAGATCAGACTGTTGCTTTCGCATGATGTACGTAGTGTCTCATGACTGGAGTTTGCTTTGTTTTATAGTATCTGTACTCCTTGTATTTTTCAAGAGCTATTTTGTAAACAGATGATGTATTTCTCCATTGAAAACACAATAAAAAACAGCACAATCCCATAGTTGTGTGATTTTTCTGAATGCACTCTCAATTCATATTTAGCTCTTAAGTTTTCTGCTAAGACAAAAACACCGTGTGGCATAAAAGAGTACATAAATAAATCTTCTCTAAAGAAGTGTGATGTTATAGGTAGTGGAAGTAACGCTCAGCAGAATGTTGAGTTCCAGTCTATAAAAGGGAAAGGTTGTGGATTGTGTAGTGGCTTGTTGTGAACAGAGTTTAATGCCCAAAAAATACCCAATTTTAAGAGCATCCATTCCTTGTATGCTGATTAGGAGTCCCTCTCAAAAATCTTGTATGTTTAAAAGCTGAAAAAAATAGTTTGGTATCAAAAGTGTGAAGTACTATATATTTAAAAAGCTTGAAGCTCATTTCTCAAAAACACGGCTGTAACAGTTTTGGCATCTTACACTTGCTTTTCTTGTGACTCTTTCTTATGTCAGCAGATGGCACTATTTCTCTTCTTGTCAAATAGTTTAAGATTGCTCTGAAATAAAAGTAAAAATTAGAAGTAGCTGTGCATCACTTGATTGATCTTTGTATCAGCATGAGCCCAATTCTCCAAATGCTTCATGTGAGTAACTTTAAATACCTTCCTTTTGACTGAAATTTAATTGTTAAAACCACTGATAGTTTTGGTGTTCATATTACCCTGCCCTAAAACAATAAACCTTTGTGATGTATATATTTTTCACAGCATGCAATTGCTTGTCTTGTTTAGAACAGATTCATCATCTTTATATCTTGCGCACCCCATCTCCCTTTCATCACAGTTGATGTTATTTATGGCTTTAATTCCTCTTTTGTTTTCTCCAACCAATAAAAATCTGCTAGTAGATATACAAATTTCTGTTCAATGTTTCTGGATCTACTGGTGGTAGGCTTCAGTAGGCTTGTTTTTCTGAGTTACCTGTCATGAACCTCCAGAAGTAAGTTCATGGACTCATAAGGATCTGCAAAGAAGAAGCTGAAAATTGCTGTTGTAGCCAAAATAATTAACATTAATAAGCCATGGTTCTAACAGATGGCTTTAGACATACTGATTGGAATCACATTTGAGTTGATGAGTTCTAGCTAAACTTGTCCTTCCTTCTTGCTGTAGGTAGTGTGTTGTGTGTGCCATTTTTTTTTTTTACTGCAAAATCTTTTAAATATATAGTAACTGTGTAGTAATAAATAACAATTGATAGTAAATGTACCTTAATAAGAGAACTGATTTTAATTGACAATAAAAGTTAAAATTGAGTTCTTCAGCTTCTAGAATAACCAAAAATAGTTCAGTATAGGTATTACTGAGCCAGAATCTGTACTTAAATGCAAGGCAAAATACATATTTTCTCATAATATGTAGTCTTTGGAAGTTGTGTGTATTTATACAAAAAGCATTTCTCATGTTGAAGTAATCCTGGCGTTATTTATGTGACTTCCTAAACACACCAGTCAGCTAGCTTTGCTGTGCTTTATTTCTCTTTGGCATTGTTGTGGCTGAATGATACTACCAGAGATTTTGTGACTTAAAATCATGCAGGCCTTAGGATAGTACATCCATGAATGTCTGTATAGACATAGCTGAGTATTTGGTAGGTTCACTTTTTTTAAAGATCTAATGTTTGTATTGGAAAAACATCAGTACTAAATCATTTTTGGGTTACTTCAGTAATCTTAGTAGAAGGATCTGTTCAAAAGGAGCAAACCATCTTGGGATTTGTTGATAGAGGCAGATGCAGCTCGATGAGTTCAGGCTAATAATGTGAAGTATCTACAGACATCAAACATCTGCTGCTATCATCACCAAAAGAACGTGAACTTCTGTATGAAACTTCAGAGGCCATCTTTTGTCATGAAAAAGGTAATACAATAAACTACTGCTGGATGTCCCATCTGCCTTTTGGATATTTAAACTTTGGATATTTATTTTTTTTAATTAAGCTTAAGCGTATTTGTATTGTTCTGATTAAATTTTAGAGTGCTATATTCAGGTAACTTTTTTTTCCCCTTCCTCTCACACCTAATGAATTAAGCAGATCCCAGTTCGTAATGCAGCATGTCATTTTTTCCCCCCTTCAATTACCTCAGTATTTTTATGACCTCTATTCCAGTGGAATGTTTAAAATAAACTAATAATGATGATGTCCTATACACTTCCTTAAATTTTTACCTCATCACCACCAAAGATACTGAATTTAGGAGAAAGTCAAATTTAACAGCATACTAATTGTTGAAAGAAAATCATTTAATGGTATATGCAGATATTATCAAGCTTGTTTTTTGCTGTAAATTACTGTCTTACAGTAAGAGCCAGAATCCAGGCATGTAATAGGAAAGGATAAAGAGGAAAATTACTGTTGATGTAAAATGATAAAAACTCCCAACTTCTTGTGTAAGGAAAGCTGCATTTATTTATTTAAGAAAGTAGCCAATGCATTTAAACTGCCCCATAATAGCTGTGGCCCACACAGGTACTGGAGGACTTACAACTCCAAATGTCTTTTTGTCTCTTATTTGTGAGCTAGCACATTTACTTTATGCATGCATTTTATGTTTGTATTTTTAGAAGTAAATATTCTCAATACTGCTACTTAAGGAGATATTTTACATGCTTAAAATCTACACATCAATTCAAACTCTTCATCTAAGGTTATTTCTGTGCTGTTCCCTTCCATTACAGTATCGGCTAACCTAAAGCAGGTACAGTTATTAAAGCTGAAAAAAGCGGAAGCTTGATTCTAAGTAAACATAATAAACATGATAGTTCCTAAGATGGCAGGTAAGAGTTTTGCACTACAGCTTCTGCTCCAGCTTTCCTGAAACCTTGCCCTGTCTGGTGTCTGATGCTGTGTGCCTTCCAGAAATCTGGCATGCGCACTGTCCTTGTTTGTGTTCTCAGTCTGCAGTGGAGCTGTTAATAAAGAGATTGATGATAAAGTTGTTGAAAAGAGACAGTTGGACAGGACTGCTCGCCATGAGTGACAGAGGGCATGCTTTGCCTTCACAGCCAAGAACGTTGCCCCCAGCAGAGAGCTGGCCATGCCTGGATGCTGTGCCAAGCCTGCTCAGAGTGGGGGGAGAGGAGTCTGTGGCTTACATGAAGTATTTCTATCAGATTTTTTAGCTTGCTTTCTTAAAGTGAAATTTCCTTTATTTGGGATCAGCGTACAGCTTTTCAATAACTTTACAGCCTCTTGAGAACAAATGCAGTTTCAGCAGCAATCTGAAGGTTAATGTAGATCTGTGGGTTTTTTTAATGAATAATCTGCTAGGACTTCTAAAATATTTTGTTGTGGTCTAGTTCAGTGAAGTGAAATAGAGATCCCTTCTTAAAATTAACATTTTTTTTTTGCTTTTATGGGGAATAAATGCAGTATTTGTATAATCAATCTAGATATTGGCTTCTGTATGAATCTTCCCTGCCAAGATGTCATAAACTTTATTCAACTCCGTCACATGGTTGGAATAAGAGAAGCCTAAAATGATGGATGGAAACACTCATTGTCTCAGCCACAGTTTATAATGTATCATTTTTGTCCATCACAGTGTAAAAAACAGTAAGACTGATAAAACATTTGATAGTTCAGGCCATCTGTTCATGCAGTATATTAGAATTATTAGTGATTATTCCTACTGTTTCTTATCTTCATCCAGAACAGTGTGTGAATTTTCTGTACAGTAATGATCGCTCTGACCACTAAATGCTGTATCTCATCTAGGAGTGCTTGTTATTTCTCTTGTAGCATCTACTCCAAGTAGGTTGTGAGATAAAAAAGTTCCTCTCAACCCTAATAAAGAACAGTGACTTAAAAAGCAGTTTCAATAGCCCATGCTTCAATGTGTTGCTTTTGAATGTGTTTATGGGAGGGGGAGCAATCCTTTTAGTCTGATTGCATTTTAAGTAGTGGTGGATCATTTTTTTGTGGACAAACTGTACAAATGCTAGCATAGACTTTTTCCAGGCTTATTTCCTTCAGGACATCGTGGTGGTTTTGTTTTTTTTTGTTTTGGGGGGTGGGGGTGGGGAGGTGTGTTTTTTTTGTTGTTGTTGTGTTTTTTTATGGATTGAAATATGTAGTAGTTTACCAGTGAATTAATAAATTTATTCTTTACATATGTATTCATTCTTTTACAGAACCACCACCACACTAAGAAAAATGCTTCTGCTCTATGAGCCTTTGACCTGGATACGGATGAAGTCTTGTTTTGTAGTAGCTGTTGTGAATAAAGAAAATATTGAACTGATGTAGTAATGTTTTTCTGGTAGCTGATACAGATGCAAGTAATTTCTTCTCAACTTTTAGATTTTGCATCTTGATTGAGGCTACTTTAAAATATGAAGTTTCTCTTATGAAGATGTAAGTTTAATTCCAGAGACTCTCAAGTCTGTGACTTGATTGGCTGTGATTATAGTAACCTAAGCAGCTTGTTTTTTCTGGTTTTTTTTTTATGTAGGATTATAAGCTAACTAATTCTTGCATTTATGTTTGGTTTGAAGGTGTAGGAATTGGTTCATAGTCTCAGTAGTGTTGCTCTGAACAGGACCTGTGTAGCCAGAAGCACACCAGATGTTCTGTCTCCACAGATAAAGTCAGAATGGCAGGTTTGATCTAGTACCATTAGGATTTTTTGTTTGTTTTTAGCTTAAAGAATATATTTGCTTTACTGTAGGCTGCGTTTTAAAAAACGCATGGGAGTCACACTTTGAGTTGTCACGATCATCGTGACCTGTTGATTTTTCCTGTCTAGCCCATTAGTTTTTAAAGGATAATCTGAACATTTGCTCTGGAAGTACACTTCTAGTTTTGTTTAGAATAGGGGATATCTTTACTGCCTATTATTACTTAATGTTCTAGGATGTTAAATTTTTAGATTACCTCAAATGACTCTTTTCAGCACTCACTGTTATGCATCAAACTGGATGCAGCCTTACCTGACAACAGACAAAATTTTTCTAAGTATTGTGGCACTGAGTCATCCATTCCTGTACATTCCACCAGCATCATATGTCAGCAGTGCTGCCTTCAGCTGTAACAGCTCATTTTGGTGCCATAGGATGTTTCCTGTTATAAAATAATTCTAGTGTTTTAGTTGCCTCAAAATGAGAGGGGTCATAGACATGTTATTTCAAAGATGCTTTTATGTGGTTATATGAGGAGAAATAATATATAATGTATAAGCAAAGAAACAAGCTCCAACTATAATGTGAAGCAGTTTGTTAGGAAAACTGACTAAACAGGAAAGCCAAACCTGAATTGTAATCCTGACTTCTGTGTTTACGTGACCTTGACAGGGCTATTGGCTCTTTGCTTCAACCTTCTTGTATATGAAATGAGATTAGCGATTATCAGACATTTCATAAATAATGACTGTTGACAATGTCTTGGAATTTTCATATAGAAGATGCTTTAAAATTACTCCATTGGATAGTACTGTAAGCATGAATCACACACCACTTGAAACTCTTACTCTAGTTTTCCAATCTCTGTTTTGTATCAGATACATCATCTTTATATCCTGCTGTAAATTAGTTCTAAGGGCATTACATGAAAGAGGAAAGGTTCCTGTACATGCTTTTAGAACAGTCTTGCAGTACAGGAAAACAGAAAAATTGGGCAACTTAATTTTGTTTTTGTTTGGAGTCATATTGCATTCTAGTTTTCCTTTAGGAAAAGAAAAAAAAAAAAGCACAGACCTGCATATCATGGTTTTTCCACAGGAATAATACAGAGAGGTTTTAGGGATCTAAACCCATATACCTGTTTGCTATTCTGATTGTCAGTTATTTAATCCTGTCATCTTTCCGTTTGCTTATGTATGGTCTGCAAGCTTTGTAGCTCACTGTTATTTTGGTACAATGCATATTAAGCCTAACATATCTGAAATTAAATTCTGGCCCTTCAACTTTCCAGCTTCTGACAGTAGAAACTAGTGATGTATATTTGTGGTCTATCTCACCCTGTAAACAAAACCAGTGAAGGTGGCAAGGGCTTTACTGGAAGACTGGAATCTCTTTTTTTATTTACAACTTAGGAATTTTTCTAGTTGTCCAGGCTCTAATTGCTTTCATATGGAAGCTTCTCTGAAAATTGGGGGAGGCATTATTGTATGGGTGTTCATAGTTTGCATTTAGGCAGTTCACAATAGTCAGGTGTAAAGGGGTTCTGTTTTTTTAAAAGGAAAACTTAATTTTGAAGTGTATTTTCCATAGAAGTGGTAGAGTATTTTTTCATTTACTATTTTTCTGTTCCTTTGCATTGTAGTATGTCTGAAAGTATGGCACATTGGTTTTACAAAGCAGCAGAACACTGTGCATTGCTACTCCAGCACACATAGTACTGCACGGAAACACTACCTTGGTTCACAGAGAAGTTAGTCTAAGCAAATAATGGAAGCTAAAGTTTTAGCACCTTTTGTGCGTCAGCCTGTGCTACACTGGAATAAAAGCTGGAACTAACATGGACCCCCATAACTCACTTCGACAGCTACTTCTAGGCTGGCTGACTTGATTCAAAAACAAGTGTCTGCAGTCCTATAATGGTGAATAGGATGTCCTCCATGGTGATCCCATTTCCCCTCAGATCTCAACATCTTCCATTTTTTTTGTTGTTTACTTCCAGCACTCTTCTAAGTACTGGTATTTTGAAATAACACCTCCTACTTTATTCTATGTGGAGGCAGCAAAAACTAAACCTGACTGGGTGTTACATTAATGTCTGCTGCACTGGACACTTGCTAATCATGCTTTGATTGCTATCCACATCTCTTACCTTTTGTTATTTGAGCCTGTCTCTGTCAAAGGCCCCTCAAAGTATCTAAAGCTTGGCCTCGTGTCTGCTGCTTTACATATATATTTGCTGGACAGCTCAATACAGCACTTTCCCTTCCTACACAAGGCCACTTAAAACCTTTGTTTCTGGGACATAGGTTGCAATTAAAAACCATGAATACAAAAAGCATGCTAGGCTTTGGGGTTGGTGAGAAAGTGATATGCCATGGTATCAAGCAGACCCACCTCCAGTTGGCCTGGTCCTGCCTGACGCAGGATAGTGTTGCGGTATCTTAGATCACTTTTGTAAGCAAGCCTGCTTGTCACCAGGTTTGAAGGACAATTATGAAAACTGTCTTCTGGTGGGGTTCTCATCAGCCAAGGAATAGAGTTTACTTGGGATCTTGAAGTTATTTCTAATTCTTTAAGGAAGAAGTTAATAGCAGTGACCTGAATGCTATAGCATTGGGATCCTTGAGGAGAGGGGATTTTCTTATTAACACTGGTTATGTTCCTGCAGATATTAAGTTCAAGCTCTTCCTTGTAAAACAATCAAGGAAAGATGCTTCCCACTGTCCACTTACCAAAAACCTACAGTGTATAAAAATGTTAAATCAAGCTTCATGTAAGTGCTGCCAATTGCCATTGGGAATTATTCTATAGAGTGTAGAACCTCTCTGGAAAAAGGACTTCTTTTGTGTGGGAATCAAAGCATAATATGCATCTTCCCAAGAGTTCGTCTACAGCTTTCTGTTTTCAGATCTACAAACTGTGGCGACTGGTTCTGTACACAATGGAACATACATGAGACTTTATTTAAACAGCTACGTATATTTCCTCTGATAAAATAGAAACTGAAATGTGGATAGGGGAAGCCGTTTGTCCGATTGACTCTCTTGGCACCTATCCATTTTTTTTCCTCATTGACTATAATATTTTGGACTTGCATAAGCACCCTTCATCTGACAATCTCAAAGCTTTTTACAAACATTAATTAAGCCTCTTGATGCCCCTGTGAGCTACAATAGGTGCAGTTTAGATAGGTAAATGAAGATACAGAGTAGTTGTCTTGCCCAAGGTCACCTAGTAATTCAGCAGTGGAGCTAAGAAATAGAAAACTAGCTGCCTGATGCCCCTCTGATCACTAGGTTTAAGTCAGATTCTCACAGATAAATGCAGGTAGCAACCAAACTCACACTGGGAAAGATGGATACAGCAAATGATTGCAGTTTGTTTCTGACAACGACCAGAGCTTTTCTACAACTCTGAATTGTTACTACTGTAGTTCTGTTTATTTAATATTTAATATTCCCTGATTTTACCTCATGTCTCAAGACACATAAACCACATGATTTACTTATTGGCATCTAAGAAGAGGCTATCCAATACTTTACAAATATTCTATATCGGGAATGGGATTAGCCAGCAATATGAAATAGGAATGAGGAAATAAAGAAAAATGGAGATAGATCTCAGAGGGTCTTAAGCTTAGTATTTTGATAGGATTTTGTTTCTCATCAGAACTGTACTGGATTTACCTTGTAATCTGCATACAGAAGACGCATACCTCCTTTGCTGCTAGGTTAAAAAATGGGGAAACCTGTCTTGCTGTTTGAGTATATAAAGTGTGTGTTCAAAATGCATCCTGTGAGAGCATCACCTTTATGCAGGACGTTGGTTGGACATTTTTTCTCATAATACTTTTAGTGCTTGAAATATTTTGGAGTCATAGACTCATAGAATAGTTTGGGTTGGAGTCCTTTGAGGGTGTGACAGTGTCAAACTCATTGCTTCTGGTGTTGATTCTTCTTGCTACTGTTAAAATAGTTAATGCTGCTAGTTAATTCAGTGATAACTTCATTATAGACAAGGTCTTGCATTCTACATCAAATACCTTTGTTAGGCTAACACCTAGTTAACAATCTCTCCTATCATGCTGTGTTTCTGAGCAGACTTGCAGATGCTGTGTTGCTAAACTCACTTCTTGCAGTGCAAACTGCATTTTTCAGAGTGAGATCTTCAAGAAGTTTTGAGCTAACTTCTGTAGGAAGACATATTTATATGCAGTATATTGGTTCAGGAATAAACATCTCTAATCATTCTGATACTTAATGAAAGTGGCAAGCATTTTGTAGGCTGCTGCAGAGAGCTGGAGGACAAAAGTAAAAGACTGAACGAAGCTCAGTTTAACTACTGTGTTTTCCACTTAATTCTGCTGTGTTTTGGTTTGTCCTATGCCTGATGCAGGAATAAGGACATAGTTTAAGTCTGGAGCTGGGAAATGGAATAAGGATTATTACTTTTTGAAGAACTGAACACAAATACAGTTCTATCTTCATATATTTCTTGAAGGTTTGGTTAGGAGATTTGATGTAATGTTATATACATGCTTGTTCTGTCTATATCATGTTCATTACTTTTCAGTTTCTTTCCCCATTTGACAAAATATGTAGGTTGATACCCAGTGAAATACAGCCATTTCTCATCTGGCAATCAAATGGTACATGAAATGCAGCACAGTAATGATGGAAAGCTATCAGCTCAATAATATCCTGATCAGACTCAGGCTGATTTGACCTTGCAGTACTTTGCTTACCTCAGAGGTGCACAGCAAGATGATTGTGGTGCCCTTGTTTAGTCAGGAGAAAGAATTAATCCAAATCAGCACCAGAAAGCACATTGCATGAACAATCTTGCAGAGTGTAGAAAAGGTAAATAAATTTAATGTAGGAAGATTGCAATTTATTATTTTTTTTTAACATGGCCCCATAATGAATATAACATCAGTCCAACTTCAGAAATTCACATTTGAAGTTCTAAGTATGTGCACTATGAAATTCATCTAATGATTCTTGCCCATATCTCATTTTTTTTCTTAAGTATGTTTAATCAACTCTGAATTAAAGTATTTTTCTATCAAGCTGTTTCATGTATGTTATCCTGATTTTTTTTTTCGGGCAATCTTGAGAGATCATGTTTTGCAGCATGATCTGAAGTTCAACACACAGAGATCCTGTCAGATTTGCATGATAGACAAAGCAGCTTTTTAAGATGAGTCATTTCAACAGCCTACCTTTTAAACCACTGAGATACAAAGCTATCATTATTTTATTTAATTAATTTCTTTATTAAGATATCTCACCACATAAAACTGGCTAGGTTGCCTTTAATTAGATTGCCTAGTGCCCTGGCGGTCACTGAGCCTGAGCTCTGAGAACCCCCAGGAACAGGAAGACATTTGGCTAGCGTGACTACAGCAATGCTACAAGGACTGGATGATGGATACAATTTATGTAGTGGATAGGACCAGGATGTGTGCAATGTGCTGGGAGCACATACACTGCTGTAAAAGCTCCGTACACACTATTGATGTGCACTCCTTCCTTCAGTATGTTGCATCTTATTAGCAGCCTCTTTCTGTGGAGTGTAAGAAACTCCTTTTGACCAGGGCATGTTGTTTACTTCCAAACCTGTGTTACAGCTGGCAAAATCCCTCCAGGCTGTGGTCAGAGCTGGAAGTTGGCCATTAATACAGGCTGCTTCTTTGTCATGGTATAGACTTAAAGAAAAGAAAGCAGGTGCCCTCCTGGCATTTTATAAAGAGTCATTCATGAATATAAGATACCGCATTTTGCATATTAGTGTGAGTGCCAATATAAACCCAGCTGTGTGCAAAATAAAGTGAAATATGTATTTCAAAAACTAGGCCACAGCTTTTCTATGGTGCAATCTGAAAGCATTTGAATCAAGTTTGCATATGCATAGCCTTTTCTTCTAAAATTATATTTTCCTTTTTTTTTAATCTTTTCCTTTTTCTCTTATTTTTTTTCCCTTTTCCTTTTTCCTCTCCTCTTTCCCTTTCCTTTTTCTTTTCTATTTTCTCACACTTCTCCCAAGTTAATAAGACAATAACAGGAGCACAATGTGAGGAATGCATAACGAGATGCCACAAAATGCATCTTGAAAATGCACCTCTGTGGCAACTTTTCATCCTTTTCTCTGGTCTCATACTGGAGCCCTCCTCTTTGAACTGGGATACACATGCAACTCTTTCTGAGAAGGTAGTCAACAATTTTGCTTGGGATTTTGTTATATTTTAAATCAACCTCTACAAACCTAAAAGTTCTTTAATGCTACTTTTTTTTTCAACCTAGTGGTTGAAAAAGTGTTTTTTTAGGGTCTCTGGTATACAACTAGTACTGGGGGATCTTCATGCTGAAGGGAGGAGAAAGGGAGTGGAAGAGAACCTTCTGGACTATGCTGGAGTTATCCACCATAGCAGGCAACATTCACCAGGCAGGTAACATCAGGAGTCACCTTTTTTGTGGGCCTGAGTGTAAGTTGTCCCTTCTTGATCCCTGTATACTTTCTTGCTTTTATGCCTTTGCAGATAGTCAACTATTTTAAGAAACACTTGCGTGGAAATAAGAGATGTGTCCAGTGTTTGGGATTTTTTTGTCAGGTAATTATTAACTGCAAAATGCATTTTGTGGCTGCAGTGCAGATGATGTTTGTTTCCCAGTAGTTACAGGTACTGTGTGGTTGTGAGATGCTACAACCTATTCCTTGCACCAGGTTTCAGCACTTTTTTTCCAAAGAAAACTATAACTGGCTTCTCCTTGCTGTAGTCCTGTGTTACCCTGCTCCAATGCAAATAAAAAGAGGTGAAGGGAAGACTATAGGGAAGGAAATTTTGTCCCTTGGCCTGTTAGGTAGAGGGTGTTTGCCTATAAATTAAGTTGGAAGAGGTTATTTGTATAGTAAATTTGGGTCTCCGCTGCCCAGCCCATGCTGTGGGAACCACAGTGTGAGGACTGCTTTAACTTGCAAGTGGCTCTGAGGATTCACCTGAAAGGCGGCCCCAGTCCTGGGAGGTGAATGGGAAGGCAGTGACCTGCTGCTGAGCCTCTGGCAGGGAGGGACCTGTGCCAGGGACAGCTGAAGAGTATGTTCCCATTTGCCCAAAACATCCCCTGCCTTCTCCTCTGCATTGTCCAGGAATGGGAGGGTTCATTGATGAGGAGGTGATGGGCCAGGCCTGCGAGTCTGGCTGCGAATGAAGGTGAAAATGCTCTTATTCCATATATGAAGATATTCGGGTGCTGTATCCAGCTGCATCCCAGGGTCACAGAGAGAGCTGGTGATGCAGCAGGAACCTCCTCTGTGCCGTCAGCTGAGTTTTCAGGGTCTGTAATCCAGCCAGCAGATGATACCACCTTCTTTTTTTTTTTTTTTTGTGCACTTCTCTTAAATCCCATAATGGATCCAGCTGCATTCATATGCAATCAGAAAGTCTGATCTGATGACAACTCATTTCTCTGCAGTGAATTAGGACTGACATAGGGTGGTGCCAACAAAACCAGAGGAGTTTGAGGCTGCTTGTGTACACTTGTGAAATGACAATATGGGGGTTCAAGATGCACTGATAATAGAAATGAATCTGTATAAAACTATATGTAATTTATTTTGATCTATGGTTAGCCATGTTTTGTTTTAGTAGGATTCTTTGGGTTTTGCTAGCAGGTGCTTGGCTTTCACATCCGTTCACTGTTTGGTTCTGGTAGATTTAATAGCATAGTTGCCAAATTGAGTTTAGATGACTTATCCTGTATCTATTTAGAGATAAGAAGTTCATTTAGGGATTAGGGAATGCTGCTTGTATCTGCACCATTAAGCAGAGCCTATCCACTACTGAAATAGCAATCAGCAGAATATTGACAAAAGTTTTAAAGAAATCTTTTTGTTCTGTGAACACGTTTATGTGTGAGATTCTATATGTCCACATGACAAAAGGAGTAGCTCCAAGAGCTGTAAATGATATCTGGATTCATAGTGTACTTACATGAAACACGAGTACCTATCTTGGTTAGAAACTGTTGTAGTTGAAGTGAATTAAGAGAATTGGTGATAAAAATATCATCTTAGAGCAAAGTAAGATTTATGGTTTAGTTGCAGTTTCTGCTTCTAAAAGAGAACAAGGAGCTTGTTTCCCAGTATATAGGAGGAAGCTAGAATAAACAGTAAGTTAGGATAATAGTGAAAAAGAAAAATGGTATGTAGGCTTTCACATCTTATTTGACTGAATTGGAGAGTCGGGCCTCTAAAAGTTACCTTCAGAGCAGTAATCAAAGCACAACATCGGTTTTGTTAAAAAAAGCCCCCAACCCAAAACTCAAAGTGCTTTATATAATGGAGAAACAGTGAAAACTCCTGGACTGTCTGAGGGAGAAGGAGAACAGAGTGACCACATTACTGACACTCACCAGCTGGTAACCAAGAACAAGGAGAGAGCAGTGAAAACGGAGGGGATTCATCAAAACCTCGAGTTATCTTTTTTTTCATACCAAATGTAATGCTTTATATTGCAATTAACAGAAAAGTGATTAAATCTTTGAAATGCGGAGATGAGCCTTTCAGACATGCAGGTGGTTCTTCTGAAATGCCTGCTTGTGGAGGAGAGATCTGTGTGTATGTATATGCATGGGCAGCTCTATTCCCACCGAGCAGCTCAAGGAAGCTTTTCTGGGCTATTTTTATACTTTATGGCAGGCTGTTTGCTTTGTAAGAGGAAAAGCTGATTCACGCTGGTGTAGAAGCTGATTGTGCTGCCAATGGGAGAGGCAAATTTGAGGTACCCGAGGATAATTAAGCAGGAGATATGTATGATTCAAAAATACGGACACATTTTTCTAAACGAGTTGTTTGCGTGTTAGTGCGCAGTGCTCACTGCAGGTGTCACTGTTAGATCTAAAATAACGGTGTGCTCTTCGACTACTGCTGTCACAATAGACTTTTTTTCCTTACCAAAGTCACACTTGTGATAGTAACGTAAAATCTAGAAAACGTGTAGCAAACTGTACTCAATTCGAGCTCCGTATGAGTGTGCCTGCGTGTACACGTGTGCTTGTACAGGTCATGATGGTGTATCTATATGCTAGGTGTGTATCTGTGCATGTTTACACCCCACCAAGAGCTATCGCAGCATCTTTACAATAAACTCAAACATCTCGAGGAATAAGACTTACAAGTTTTAGTCTGAAGATTCTGCAATCCTCCCATGCTTTAGGATGGGTGTTTAAGTTCCAATGAGCCTCAGCAAAGTAATGATGAAATCTTTAATATAGCTGTAGAATGTATAAGCAGTAATATGGGGATTTGATAACGGGCACCTGAAATTGTTTACAGCAACTTGCAGTAGCTCAGTAATTCCTTCCATTCTCTGCAAATGGATTTGTTTGGATTTATTTGTAGGTTGGGTTTTTTTTTGGTTGGTTTTATTTTGGTTGTTTTAAACAGTCTCTGATTTTGTTGTGGTTTTTTTGTTTTGTTTGTTTGTTTTGTTTTTTTAACCCAGTAGACAGGACTGATTCTTCCAGGATTGTTATTCAGATAACGAGTAAAGTGCTGCAAATTTACTTACTCTCTTTTTCACCTTTTTCTCTCCTTCCCGCCCCCCCTTGCTCTTTTTTAGAGAAAATGAAAGAATGAGCAAGAACTGAAAAAAGGGGATTTAAAAAATCTTAGCACAATCTTCCCCTGCACCTGATTTGAAAGTACAACATTCTGTTTAGACAGTGAACAAAAAACACAATTCTGAAGGTATTTTGGAGTGGCTCCCGAACAGCTTTTTAAACAAGAAATTTAAAGAGAAATGCAATGTTCTCATTAAGTAGCAATCTCCACAGCCTGTTCCTCCCCACCTGGATACCCTGCCTTCAAAGCTGGTAGTCTGGTACATGACACTGATTAGCTCCCTGTATTAACGTTTATGATGCTTTGTTGTTTTGTTCTTGGTGGTACCAATTCCTAAGTGTTTATTCAATCTTATAAGTATACCCCTAATCTAGATCACTTTATTTCTACCACTTCATTCCTGATTTTCACTTTTTAAAATGCTATTTTATGCACCTCTGTAGAATTTTTTTGTTTCTTCTCAAATCCTGCCAAATGCTTTTGGTAAAGCAAATGCGTTTGTGAGACTGAAAAATACTCTTTCCTCAAATCAGACAATGGAATTTTTCACTTGCACAAATAAATGTATATATCCCTGAATAATCTCACTCTAATTGAATCCTGAAGGTTCTGGAGGGATTTAGCCCTCCCTTTTTAATTTTTCTCAAAACAAAACCTAGAAATGAGAAAATATTTTGAGGTGGGAAGGAAAGGGAGGGGGAATAGAAAAATAAAGCAAATAAATTTTTGAATAAGAATGACCCATGTACTGTGACCAGAGGGCAAATGCAAATGCCTGTTTTCAAACACAGACTCGTGAATTCTTATTAGGGGTTCGTGACTGTGCCTCCAAGCACATCATTACATATTCATAAGTGTGAAGAAAATAGACTCCTTCCACATTCAGGTGTGTTCGACTAAATGCTGCCCCTTTAATCTTAAAGAACAGCTCATTTGGTCTATTTTCTTCAGTTCACAAAGTGTTAAGGGAATAAGAGATAAAAGATGCACACACACAAAAAGAAAAAGAAGCAGCAATATTCCACAAAGATCTTTTTAGTGTCAACTTAAATGCACACAAATAGCAGATGATGATCTCTTTTATTGGACTAACATTTATCCACTAATATCCACACACTTTTAAAACCATTGAGACCTCCTCTTCAGGTGTTCATTTGAATAGAAATAGCTGAATGAGTGTTTTTATAATTGATCCCCTGAGTACTGAATGTCTAGTGCTGCATAACCAACATTTTCCCATTGCTGATTTTTTTTTCCAAATTGCTACTCTGCAAAATTAGGATTTTGTATAGTTTTGATAAGAAAATTAACCTTCCAAATGCCAGATCCCCTTAATGTTACTTACAAAACGGTGTGAAAGTACAACTGGAACTCCTGTTCTCAAATCCGTTATTTCCAGTATGTGAGAGAAAAAAAATAATCTTTTCTTCCATAAAATTACACAGAAACTAGAGCTCTCTCCCCACCCCCCTAAAAAAAAATAACTGAAAGGTGTTTGTTTTGGTTGTGTTTCTTATCACTGTCCCTTAGATAAGAAGCTGTCACCTGAATGAAATCGTTTTGCTTTCAACAGCACCACGGAAACTTCCCAGTACTTGTTTGCTATTGTTTGACTTTTACAGTGGATGAAAAATTTGATGTATTTACAACTTTTCTTTTTATCTTTAAAGTCACCTTTAGAAGGTTTTTCTTGCAATATATATTGTGTGTCGTAGGAACTGAATTTTCCAGACACACAGAGTAGAGTGTATATTTATTTTCTTTTATTTTCTTTTTTTTAATTTCTTTTTTCCCCTCTCTTTTTCTTTTTTTTTTTTTGTGGTTTTTTTTTTTTTGTGTTTTTTCTTCTGTTTTTTTTTTTGTTGTTGTTGTTGTTGTTTGGTTGGTTTTAGTATGAAAACTCTGTAAGTAATTCTTGCAATTTTGGACATGGATTTTGTAGAAACTGATCTTGTGAAGACACAGAGCAGCTGAAGTTTAACAGTCTGCATTACAGATAGTTACTCCTTCAGTAGCCCCTTGAAGGAAATGGAATTCCTAATTGATATGAAATCATTCTGTAGCAGCAACACCTGAGTAGTACAGAGAAAGGGAAGAAGATATGATAATGACTGTGTGATAAAACCGGTTAGCATTTGTGTGCCATAGAAAACACTCATGAGTATAAAGAAAATAGTAGCTAGCCACTAGAGATATCCACTTATGTTCATGATACAACCACTACAAACTTAGTTCTATCAAACTAGCATAAAGCACAAGATTCATCTTTAATTAATTTAATCCTGTAGAGCTGAGACTCATTTTATTTGTGACTGTGCAGAGAGAAATTACACATCCATACTTGCCTTGAACTTCAACCTTTTCCTTTCCTATCAGTCATATTGAATAACACAATAGCACATGCTCTGAAATTCATGTCCTCTTTTTTTTTTTTTTTCTTTTTTTTTCATCCCAAAGATTATTCAGATCTTCCCACATGTGGCTCAGTCAATAAAAAGGACAGAAAATGCCTCCCCCCACTCCTTCTTCTTTAGGAGAGTGATTTCTTTGCAGAGGGGAAACAGCTTATTAAATCAAAAGTCATTCTCATAATGAGTGAGAAGAACGGTAATTCTAGAATAAGGCAGAAAGGTTTTTTTTTCCTGTCCTTGATATAGGAAGAAACAAACCATACCCCACTGAAGGCAATACGTAATGCACATAAGATAGTGTATTTTGCCTCTTTCCTGCCCTTTAAAAATTTGGTTTGTGGAATTTACATATTCTGCATGGCTATTTTCTGTATCAGTAACCCGTTCCAGATGCTATGTAGGTGTCACAGTACAGCATGTGACCAAAAAGGCAACTATGCACAGTTCTGGGATCGGCCCAGCAGTGAGGGTGCCAAAGTGCTTCTCAAGATGGATTAATTTCCTGAGTTCAACTCTTACAAGGAACAATACAAAAGTTCTTATTTTTTTCTTTTTGCAGAGAAACAAGGGCAGAACTCTGTCCCAGACAGTGCAAGTGCTTCATGAAACTTTTAAACAGCACATTTCCAGGGCAGGAGTGCTGCTTCTCACCCTGGACAACCAGGCTCAGTGTGAAGTTGTGGTATTGCTGCCTAAGGCATGTCTCAAAGTTTGTAGCATCTCTGATAAGGCCATGAGAATATGTGGATTAGAAAAAACACTGTGTGCATCTTGGTAGCCCATATTTAAGGTGACAAAAACTCCAGCTTTCACGCAAGCCTCTAAATGTAGGCCCTAGCTGTGGCTCTTCTCACGTACAGGGATGCAGGAAGGAGAGTTCCTCACGTGCCATTTCAAAACAGAACAGTGTCTCTCACTTTTCCTTACAAAAGACAGGAAAGCTACAGGAGTGCAAGAGCTAAATTCTAAGATCTAAAGGAAAAAAAACGTTGGGCTTGCCTTTGCCAGCCGGTTGCTGGAAGGCTATATGTGCCCTTGGTCCAAACCAGGCCTTTTGCTGTCAGATCTACCCCGGCGAAAAGTTTGCTTTCTTCCAAATTCTCAGGTCAGCCCCATGTGCAGGAAGAAGAGTGGTGAGAAATAATTTGTATATGTCAATGAAATGCACAGAAAATATTCTCTGTGAAAGAAAAAAAAAAACATTTTATTTTGGGTTTGTTTTTTTTTTTTTAACCACTCTCTTGTAAGTTTGAGAATCTCTGTGTTTTAAAAAAATATGCATGTTAATTTGCAGGCATCCAATAATGTTGTAATTACACATAAAGTTAAAAGTCATGTTAAACTTGCAACTCTCATTTACTTGCAGGAAGTACAGAGAATAATATGGGCAATCTCTTCAAATTCGCCAAACAATTTTTTTTCTTAAACTGCCAAAATTAGACTGATCTCAGACAAAATTTCTGTGCATTGCAGTTTTGTTATTTCCAACTGAATCTGTGCACTCTCTGACTTGTAAAATGCAAGGCCTTCAGTGCAAGACACCAAAGTCATGACAACTCTCGAATAGTTTGATCCACATGAGCTCCTACCTTCTTTGGAAGATTACCGTTATGCCTGCTTCCTATTTTTTTCCCTTCAATATTTCTGTTTTCTCTTGCACATAAAAGGAGAGAATAAGAGAATTAAATGTCAAGATTTATCTCATATTAATATGTGGCATTTCTGTGATTTGAGCCTGCTGCCAGTCTACCATTCAGCATAGCCAAATTCCTGTGTTTTATCACTAGCTTTATCAACAAGGCCTTTTCTAATTCTTCACCATCTACAAATACAGTCATATTATTATTTCTCTACTCAAATACAGTCCAATTCTGTTCTGTTCTAGCTTAAAAAAACACTGCTTTGGCATTAGGTTTCAGCATCTTATTGCCCTTTGCCATTCTTAGCTTGCATTAACTCATTCTGCTGCCTTTTGACTCACCTTGTTTTCCTCTTATGAATTTTACTCCACTGACTGAGTTCCCATCTCACCTTGTGACTTTTACTCTAGTGTGGGAAAAGAATGGACCTCCTGTATGAATATTTCCTTTGCCACGCCATCTTCCTCTGGTAATGGAATTGCCCCTTGCTGTGACTGAACAAGGAAGTTATTTTCCACCCTCCTCCCTATTACAAAGTCTGTTCTGACACTTAATTCCAACTTCCTCTTCTTCTATCATGAATTTATCTTTTTTATGGGCTAATAATAATAATCCTTACCTGCCTCTCAGGGGTGTTGTAAAGATTAATTAGTTAATGAGCTCTAAAGATGAAAAGTGCTGCATCATTGCTAAATATTATTGTTGTTCTTATCCTGTAGAGATTGAACTCATCAATATCAGTATTTCAATTATAAATCTACCATTTTTCAATTAGGCCCACTAGATCACATTATCCATCACTCACTCTACCTTCTTGTTCCTCTGGCTTATTTCTACCTTTCTGCTTTTGAGAATAGACACATAATGACCATATGTTCCTGTAAATAAAGGATTCACCTTTTGCTTTAGAATGCCCCTATCTTCTTTTAATACTAAAAATCAGAGTCCACAGTGGACTCTGAGCAAGATGATGATAGTTCCTGCTCCTTTATTTGAAACAAAATCTCTTTTAAAGTCTGCTGCATTACCCACTGAAAACTGTACCCTGAGCAGAAGGTCTGTACTCAGTCACATAACCAACTGATTTCCAGTACCTCTCTCCTGTTGGACTATCATCATGAGCTACATTTTTTGCCTTCTTTCAGCAGTTATCTTTGAGTCCACAAAACCTTCCCTCATCTCTATGGATTGGAGTGGATCTGCTGAGTGAAACAAGGCCCCTCAGCTCATCCACAAACTCTTCTTTCAGAGCTGCTGCCATGGAAGGTAAGAAGTACCATGCCTTGTTATTTCTTCAGCTGAACTGGAGATGTGCCTGACTGTACTCTTTGAGCTGTCAACACCACTGTTTTTTTTTGTGTGTGTTTGTCTTTTCCCCTTTTCATTCATGGTTCATATTCTGTCTTTAGATACTGCTCAGTCACTTATTCTCTAAAACATGCTGAAAAGATATCTCGGGAATGCAGATTTGCCTGGGACTCTGTGTCACCTAGCCTATCTTTTCATCTGTTGCTGTCTCTGATCTACACTACCTTATTTCAGAAAGCATGATGACATAAAAGAATTATCCTCAACCTTAACTCCTACAAATTCCCTCAGTACAGACAGCAGAACACCTAAACCAAGGGCTGCAGTGCTATAAACATGGCAGGAAAGCCGAGATGCTCTGGTTTGGGCACAGGGGCACCTTTACTGCAGTGTGTGGTTTCTGGTGCAGCAGGCAAGGATTGCTCAGGCGTAACTCCAAGATTTTGATTTCTGCATTAAGCCAAATCTGAACTGCTCTTGAAATCTGTAAAAGCAAAATCATGCCTGACACCCTGCTTGCACATGTGGGAGGGGACACAAGTTCGGAACAATCTGAGACACACTGCCTAGTTACATCCAAGGCAAGTGCCCTCAGCCCAGGACTACAGTCATTCTCAGCCATCCTCTCTCACTCTCCTTAGAGCTGTTCCACTTTGTACAAATCACTAAATGGTCATTGGGCCTGAGATGGAGGTACCTACAACACTACTTGCAGTAAGGGAAGAACACAATCAGACCAAACAGCTTGCAAAGGAGCTTCTAAACTCAACAAACCCTGTCAGATATCTTACTCTTCTGCCTTGTGTCTAGACCTTGGGAAGCATAATCTTTCTTTGGAGAGGCATTGTCAGATCAAGCAGAAATAATGCTGGTGGAGTTTAAACAACAGCCATATTTGATATTTTCTGCTGATTGAGCTGTCCAGTTGACTGGAAAGGGCTGACAGCAGAGAGAGCCCTGGTCTGAGCAGAGCAGTTCCCAGGCCAGCTGGCAAGGGAATGGGTCTGCGCCAGGTAATTATTGCCTAGTGTAGAGGTCGAAAGCCTCAGAGAGACTGATGTACTAATGAAACACAAATGGGACATCTGTGCTCAGGAGTTCAGTAAAGCACAGAAAACAGAGCTTTGCCAGGAATATATGTACTACAGAAAGAAAACTCACTTTCTTGAGCTAGGGGAAACCCAGTGAAGAATAAAGGCACAAGACAGCTTTTGCATTGGATTCCTTTTTGGTTTTGCAACAACTTAAATGTTTCTAGTGATTGCTGTAGACACTGCAATATCACAGAGGTAAATGGGTTCATCTGAATAGCACTCGTGATGCAAGGTCACATGTGGATTCTAAGGAAGGTTGAGAGACATAGTAAAAGAAAAGTCAAGGTAAATGAGGTTACTGGGAGTCTTTACTGAGATAAAAATCCAGTATGGTACTGGGTGGGCAGGTTGTTGCTTCTAAATGTCTGTAGTTACAAATGTTAGCATATGAATTCAGGGTCTGCTTTTTGTGTTTCATACAGCCATGTCATTAGAACTGTGTTTCAAAAGTTTCTCTGTTTAACACTGGGACAAAGTGGACATATTAGATATATACGCAAATATGCACACACACGTATTAGTAGAAGTTTAAGAGAACACTGTCTGCAAAATAACCACCAGAAGGTTCAGGGCACTGACATTCCTGAAAAAAACACTGCTATAGTCATGTCTGAGCGGAAACTTAGAGCATGTATCAGGTAAAAGTATTTTGAGTTGAGGCCTGCATGTCACTAACAGCATCTCGGACTGGCCAGGGCTGATGAGCAGTTCCTTAGGGCATCCCTATCAACTCAACTTCACTTGCATTAGCGGATGTTAGCTACCTGTTCTGGGGGTTCAGGATAATTGGGTGGAGGACAGGTTGTGAGGCAGCGAGCTGAACTTCACCTTTCTGACAGGGAAAAAGTTTAATTGCAATATCGTTCAAGTGTCTGCAAGCTTCACCAGTGTGGAGAGAGAATGAGGTGTGCCGAGGTCTGTGCAGGCACATCTGTATGGAGCCAGAGGCATGTGAATACCTGTCCTGCTACTCCCAGCAGAGCACAGGCTGAGTGGGATGCACTAGGGCCTAGGGCAAGTCTGTGCTGGCTATCGCAAATCTTGAGAGATGATCGGCCTCAGGTGCTGCTCAGCCGCACCGGTAGCTGGGCTTCACTCACTGGTCTCTGTGTGCGCACCTGGTCAACAGGGAGGGAAAACCAGGCTTATCTTTGCCTTTCCCAGCTTCGTTCTTTTTCACTAAGCAATGAGGAAAGAAAAAATCAATTTAGCTGGAGATGCTGTACGTTGTGATCTCAGAACACCAGGACTTGGAGTTAAGTGTCCCTTTCTGCAGATGGAAAGTCAGTATTTCTGATGCTTGGAGGAAGTTTAGGATGTCCTCAGATTGTCCCTGTGAAGGTTAGCAGCACTTCTCTAATATTTCTTTGCAGTGTCAGTGCGGGGTGTGAGCTGATATCTGATGCAAGATGAATCTAGGACCTTTTGATTTGGAGGCGAGAGTGTGAATGCTGGCATAGAGGTCTTGACTATGAAATGTAATGAATGAACTTTGCTCAAAAGTGGTTTCTAAAAATAAGTAACAGTAAGAATAGCATAGGGTTGGGGTATTTTTTTTTTTTTTTTTTACACTTTCTTGTTAGCTGACTCTGAACATTTTCATTTTGCCCATAAGCTATTTGATGACTCATTATAGAATTAGTACTTCCAAATATGAAGAATGTATGCATGTTTCCTGCATGATATAAAGAGTATAATCAAGAATGCCAGGCCAAAGCATTTGCAGTACAGGAAATCTGAGCTGGAATTGGCTGGTGCTGTGTCACTGCTTCAGGTTGTGACTTGGTCACATCCCTGTAGCCAGGCAGGAGGCCCCCAGGGAAAATATGTGCTGGTTTTGGTGCTTAACCAGGGCATTCTTCCCACCCATAAGCTGCTAATTCTCCCCCATCACAGAAGGGACTCTGGCTGGCTTCTGTGAGAGGCATAGCCAGTGTCTTCAACACTGACATCTTCTGGTATTCTTGTAAGAATGGAAGCATTTGCTGTGTCCTCCTGCTAGCCACCAATTTCTCCTGCTTCCCTAACTGCATGTAGTATTCATAGAATTATAGAATAGTCAGGGTTGGAAAGGACCTTAAGATCATCCCATGGGCAGGGACACCTCACACTAAACCATGTCACCCAAGGCTCTGCCCAACCAGGCCTTGAACACCGCTGGGGATGGAGCATTCACAGCTTCCCTGGGCAACCTATTCCAGTGCCTCACCACCCCTGCAGTAAAGAATTTCCTCCTTATATCCGATCTAAACTTCCCCTGTTTAAGTTTTAACCCATTACACCTTGTCCTTTCACTACAGTCCCTAATGAAGAGTCCCTCCCCAGCATCCTTATAGGACCCCTTCAGATACTGGAAGGCTGCTATGAGGTCTCTATGCAGCCTTCTGTTCTCCAGGCAAAGCCATTCCTTGTCTTCTGTGAAATGAATATGTATCATATTCATTTGCTTTGTTTGAAGGTTGCAGATTTTCAATGGCATTAACAACCTCATTTCAGTGATGGGTGAATCATTTAAAATTAAACATCAGTGTACAGACCATGGTTTGGGATCCTTGACTAAAGGTGCAATTTTTATGTCATCTGTTCTTGTAAATAAACCTACCAATCTACACTTGGACAATATAATGGGGCAGGCAATGCTGCACTCTGACACTGCTTTTAGACCCTTCTATTTCTTTTCTATGATTCTTGTATTACTAGTTGTTGTCATTCAAGACTTCAGGATTCAAGACTTATGCTTAGTGATGTATTCGGATCAGCTGCCCTAGCCTGCTTCTTGCACACTGTGAATGCTGACCACTAGAGCAGGCTTTTGGTTACTACTTCTATGTCTATTTACAGATAGATATGACTAGTCTGGAGAGGCAGCTTGCTAGTGATGAGCCAGTGGCTACAGGATCAGCTGGGACCTTATGCAAGTGAATACAGGATTAATTGCTAAACCTGAGGAAAAAAAGCATTTTGGAGAAGTGAAAGTGAACTCTTTTATTGATGAGAAGCAGCTTCTTTATTGCTTTTGGCTCTAGAGTAAACTTGCAGGAGTAAATACATAAAATACACTTGTCTATTGCTGTCATTAAATCTTAACCCACTTACCTGTGTGAAAAAGAAGTGGCTTCTTTTTAGATTTGTTCTAGTCTTGGTGAAGAATGCCTGTCCTTTGTGGTAGTAAGAAAGAAGAATCTAGGCTGGGGAGCCCTAAGAAATAAAGCCCCAGGTAAGAGAGAGAGCCAGGAGTGCAGCGTTACATAGCAGAGCTCTGGAACCAGATTGAACCAATTGAATTACTTTAAAACTTTAAAACAAATTCCTCTAGAAAAGCATGAAATAGTCAGTGTAGCTGAGAAAAAAAGCCACATGGTCTTTTGTTTCACTACTTTATTAACAGAATGAAAGATTGGAAGCTGAAAATGAGCTGAGTTCAACTTCCTTAGCATTATTTGTAAGCGCTATCCTGTAGCTCAAGGAAAGAGACTAGACAATTATTTTTGTTCAGATACTGTTCCTCATGTTCTGTCTTCTCACTGATGAAGTTGGCTTGTGGTTACATGACATTAAACCAAATTCCAGACACAGCCAGGACAGTCTGTGCCAAAACACACATACAAACAGCTACTATCTATGTATTAACTGCTCCTGTTAATATATGTGGGGCTTCGTGGAAACAAGCGAAAGGAAAACAAAGTGTACTGTAGTGAGGGACTGTGCTGGTCATTTTGCCAAGGCAAAGACTGGTTGAACACAGCCAAGTGAAGTAGTAAGGTGACACTGGAAGTATGGGGTCAGCCCCCAAAAAAGCTACAGCTAACAAGCCTGGGATGTATACTGCAGCCCTGGAAAAAGTGGTTGCAGCGAGAACACTAGTGTAACAGGAGACCTGCATCCCTCAGGATTGATTGTGCTTTTCTTCGCACTGCTCCTGGCCTTTAGAAATGTGGGAATTTGAAGTCTGCTACCTACTGAGCATTGCTGAGTGTACTACCCACTTAGCTGAGGTTAATGCTGTTAACTGTTCTCTTAGCTAAATCCAAAGAAGGAGTAGAGAGGAGCAGGTAGAACCTATTCTCTGTCTGTTGCCCTTCTGTGTAATATATCTAAACTCAGTTTTTCTTACGTTTTCTAACGCTCTCTTTTCCTATAATTGAAGAGAAAAGGAAATATCCCAGCCAGCTCTTGGGAGGCAGAATTATTTTAATTCAGTTAATCCAGGTCTCAGTCCAAATCCTTTTGAATTATTTTTCAGAAATGTTTGGCCTGAGAAATCTGGAGTACTGCACAGTATCTCCAGCTGGGTGGCTTTATTTAATCTATTCAGTGACTCCACAACACACAAATTAGCTCATTTAATATGAGGGAATGTAGATGAAGCTGGAATCATTTGTTCTAACAGCTTTGGGGAAGATTATCAAAAGGAGTTAGAACTGGAGCCTAGAGAGAAGAGAGGGAAAATCTGTCCAAGTTCTCCAGACTGTAACTGTCAGTGGAGATTACTGATAATGGTAACTGGATTACCTTTATAAAATCCTGTAAGAAAAAAGGGTTGAGAAGTGGTGTCCCTTCTTTGGACCATTGCTCCAAGTACAGTTCCTGCTGTGCTGGAAAAATGAAGATGTGTTATGGAAGAAAATCTACTGCCTGGCAAGAAAAAAAACATGCCTGTAACGCCACTAGAGAAAGGCAGCTTGGAGGTGTGAGAGGGCAGCTTGGAGAAGAGGGTGACTTTTCACTGGCTCATCAGTGGGTGAGGAGGATTCAGTCCAGTCTTGTCCTGTCCTCATCACTCAACTGTTTGTGCATTAGCTAAGAAAATCCCAATCTGCACTCCTGAGAAAGGGACAATAGCTGATTTGGAAGCCGCCAAAATCCACTGTGGCTTGTGTCCTTGGACCATTCTCGCAATGGCTTCTGTTTTGGGCTCACAGGCAGTTTGTCAAAGGCTTTTCTTTGATTTCTCTGTACTCTGTGGAGGCTCGATCCACACCCCAGAGGACAAAATGCAGGGGACAATCATGTTGTAAGGTCAGCTGTAAATGGCCTTCCAAATAGGCCTCTCCCTCCATTATCTCTGCACGTCTATCAGAGATGAAATTGCCCAGCTGTCTCTACAAAGAGGCAAATCCTCACTGCCAGGAGGTGTTTGCCCTCCTCTGGTGACCATTTAGCTTCCCAGTGTTTACTTCTCAGAGCCCAGTCCCTCCACCACATGCTGGCTCTGTAATTTGCCTGGGCTCTGTGGAGCGTGATCCAAGCAGCTCCAAATTGAACAGCTTCATTTTCGTCCTTACTGGGGGTATGTGGACACTCCTACTCCCACCGCTTGCCCCGCTCCTGAGCAGGGACTGGGATGTCCTCCTTGGGGGTGTGGAGCATTGCAGGTGCTACACCCCTGGCCATACCACTGGGCAGTCAAGGTCAACATGGAGCTTTGCTGGTTGAGACACATCTTGATGCCCCTCTGGATGGCCACACATGGCTGGGTACAACTGCTGTTGAAAGTGATGAGTGACGAAGGACTGTCAGGTGTGCTTCCCTTTAAGGTCAGCTGCCCCAGGTCCAGCAGAGGCCCAGCAGAGCCCTTAGAGGGCGTGTTGAGTCTCTGATTTTTCTGGTTTAGTTTGCTTTTTTGAGGCTTTTTTTGAGGTGCTGTGTGGAGCGCACAGGCCTTGACCACACCTCAGGTAAGGACAGCCAGGAAATAACTCTTTAAGGAGGAGGAAGTGGGTTTCAGTGGTTTGGGCATGAGGCTGGTGCTTCAATACACAGTCTCCTGACTTTGCTGCTGGGCTGATGAAGCACTTGTCCCAGCAAGTCACAACATATTTCTATTCTGCCTGGAAAACAGAGATAACAACAGTGTCATTTACAAAATCCTGCAGTCTATGGGTGAGAAATGCTATAGTCAGGTATTAATGGAGGGGTCCTTGTTTCTCTCCTGATTTGTTTCTGTTCACAGGTTTGCTGCAGGTTAGTTGTGTAATGGCAGTCTTCAGCTTTGCTTCAGGCTTACATTGAGTATTGATAGAGCAGAGAGGATATTGTTCCCCTTTAGCCAGATTCCTAAATAATGCTCTCAGCCTGTTCAGGTACCATGAGATCTTGGGTACCTGTGTCAGTAAGTGACAGACTGAAGAAAGGCCATTTTGGTATCAGCATCTTTGCTCCATAGGTGCCACCTTCCCTCCCTTTGCTTTTTCTCCATAGGGCTTCCCAGGTCACCAAGCATGCAAGATGACAGAAAAGGGAACAACCCCTAACCTGGGCAAGGAGGAGCAGCTCCATCCTGCAGCTAGTGCAACCCAGGCCATATCACTGGGACTACCTGAGCTCTTCAGGGATCAGGCTGCTCTCTCACTGGGCTCTCCTCAATGCTGGTGTTGAACAGACATAGCACTACCCTGGAAGTTTTCAAGACCCAACCTGGGTCTGAACAACCTGGGCTGGGCTCAAGGCTGACCTTGCTTTGAGCACAGGATTGAGCTAGAGCCCTCCTGAGGTCCCTGTAGGCCTGAATTGCCCTCTTATCCATACAAACTGGTGAGTCACTGCTTTCCTTGGCTGGAGATGATGGTGGTGGCAACTGGCAGAGCCTCAGTGTTCTTCCTTGATGGCATTGTGGAAGCTGTCCAGACTGTGCTCTTGCCTTTCAGAGGTTCAGGATGTGACAGAATTTGGGGTTTCCTAAAGAGCCAGTGGAAGTACCAAAGATATTAACAGCCACAGACCTGTTTTGTAAATGCCTGTAGATTTAGGCATGATTGGATTATTCAAAGTGATCCTGAGTTATCAAGTGAAAGGTCTCATTTTGGTACTAAGATGGGAGGTGCTAACCTCCTTTAAAACTCTGGCTGCAAACATGGCTGTGGGAAGAGCAGGACTCCCACTGCTCTCAGAAACCTAAGCCTGAAGCGTGTAAGTGGGACCTGAACGCTGCTGAAAGAAAGTCTAATGCGGCATTGGGTGCCAAGACCTTGAAAACATGACTTAGAGCTGTACTTCAGCCTTGGCTCAGAGCTGTGAAAATGGGTATGAAAGGACACTGTCCTGTCTGAGCTATCTCTCACACTCCCTTCACGCTTGTATGAGTGAACATTTAACATGGAGCACAAGGGATAGGTGAGTGATACCACGTGAGCACAGCCAGGGGTCAGGGTGAGTGCTGACAGAGATTTTGAGAGCACTAAGGATAAAGGAAATGCTTCCTGAGCCCAGTTTCGTGCTCTGAGTGGATAGTACTATGTAGAAAAGGCAAACCCCCCATGCTCTAATCTTCAAATAAATTCTATGCTTTCACTTAAAAGAGAAGCAGAAAAAACAAACAAAAAAAATCCACAAATAGGATTTTAATGTTCATAAATGCAGATGATCTGTACATTCCACAAAAAAGACATAGAAAACACACACACACACCTTTTAGCTAGTGAGCAATTTAAAGACTAATAGGATTCATCCATAATTACATAGTTAAGTAAAATTTATGTATGAAGGAATTAGCTGATTTCCCTGAGGGCAACATAAACCATAGAGACAGTGCTCTCATTTAAAAGTACCATCTCAATGTTAAAATACTTTGTCATTCTTTTGTAGAGATGGTTAGGTGCTGTGAGAGCCACATGGAAGTTTATTTACTGATCCACAGACAACTGATAACAGATCTCTGCTTTGTTTGGAATAAAAAACTTGAACAGCTTGTCTGCACCTCTCCACTCGGACATTAAATCAACATGGCTCTATTAGTGGCCCTAGGATGCCAGCTGAGCCATCTCTAAGCCTGTCACTGTGATGTCTTCATCTGTAACCAGAGCAGACGTGAGCTCCTGGCAGCTTCGGGAGGTGACAACAAATCCAATTAGCTCCTCTCCATGGCGCCACAATACTACTGTGAAACGGCCTGACAGGGAGGGTGGCTGCAATACCCCGCACAGTGGGCCATATCCTTCAGATTAAAAAAAATAGTGAAAAAAAAAAAAACTACCAACACTTAATTGCTGGAGTTACTTTGCAGGCAGCTGCTGGAACCTTGTGCACAATCTGGTCAGAAATGTGAGCTGTCCTGGAGGGCTGGATCACACACAGCTTGGGGAGGGCTTTGTGAAAGGGTAAAATGCTCCAAGAAGATAACTCTGTGCCATCACTGGCATCTCCCTCCCTCACAAGGAAAATTCGGTCTTGAAATCATGCAAAAGCCAGACCCACCCTGCTCCAGTCCCATGTTGCAGAGAGACGGGACTTTTGGTGCCCCGAGGTTGTATGTGCCCTGTCTCCTTTGAGTATGGTATAAGCCAAAAGATGGAAACAAAGTCCCTGCTCCAGACTTTGTCTGCAGGAAGGAAAATGGGGGGCTGTTCAGTGTCAGCAAAGTAGGATTTGGAAGTAGACAATCTAGTGAAATTATTTGAGCATTGAATGGGAAAAGGTTGATAACACTGCTCAGAAGTTGAAGCTGGACTGGCTGAACTTGGACAGTTGTATTTAAATTCAGCTTCTTTCCTCCCAAACTAGTTAGCTAGTGCCAAGACATATTTCACATACTGATAAAAAGTTGCTGACATCCCATGAGCCATAACACATTAAGCCATTTAATTCTTGTAGGCTCTTACTAATGTGATATTTTCACATTTTCTGACCAATTCTTGTATCTAACAGTGCAAAGTGAAGTAGGCTGGGGAAAAATGGAGACTGAATATAGGGGCCCCCTGAGTGAGGAACTAAATCTAGTTTCTTCTATTTTATTCTCAAGGTCGTAGAGGCTATCAGCAAAACCTGAGCATCCCTGCTGCTGAAACATAGCATACTTGGGATGCAGAAATGCTTCCCAGTATTTGTGTTCAGGCGTTCTCCAACCCCATTCGTGTAGGTAAATTCTGTTTTCTCCAATGTTGGAGGCTATTAGGGATCATTGTAACCATAAGCTGCTTTTAGAGAAAGTTAGGTTAGTAACTAGCCTGGTTTCTCTGCTTTTAGTGAAGTGAGCCTGGAGTTACATCAGGCTGTCTTACGCAGTCTAGTGACTGTGGTCACTAGACTAAATCAGACAGCTCTAACAATATAAATTCTGCTTTTCAAGTTATAAATTATGCATCTTGCTGCGCATCATGAGTTTGTGTTAATTTGTAATGTTAACAGAATTGGTTTATAGGTTTTAAAGACTGAACTTATGGGAAGGAAATGTCCAGCAAAGCAACAGTAAAATGGTTACATTTCTGCATGTCTGCAAATTTGTTTGAATGAAGAATCTTTACTCCTCCAAAGAGAGTATGTCTTAAACCCAGACAGAAGACAACATTCATCTGAAGCATGGATCTCCCTTGTCTGTGTGGTTACTGGTGATGAGGGTTCAATGCAGAGAAAAACAACTCAAAAAATGGCAGAAATAGTGTTGGGAGGATGCACATCATTATTATTTTCCACAATTTAAACGCATATTTTTAACTGGTTCCCCTGATATTCAACTTCTATGCTTCAGAAGTGCAGTGAGATCTGGGAACATTTCACCAGTAGTCATGATTCCTGAGGAGGGATTTCTCCAGGGAGAGCATATTGCAGCAGTGCTTGCCTCCCAGAGCCAAGAACACACTCCATTCAATGGGTAGCAGTTGGCAGGCCACCTCTCCCTTGTCAAGAAGCCAGTTGTTCTGTTGTCTCCTGCCACATCCCTAAGGAATACCTGTGGGCACTGGCAGCCATACAGCTGATGAAAGAAAGGGGAAAAAGGGGAAAAAATGGAAAAAGGTGTAACTGGGATAAAAATTGGATTTTTTTTTTTTTTAACAGAAGCAGCTTGTTGCAAATATACTTTGTTAAATCAAACTCATTCCAGATTAATTGGGCACAATAGCTAGGCATGTGGCTGGTTTACAGAGCAACCAAACACTCAGTGAGCCTTGGAACTAATGGGCTGGTTTTGGAAACCAATTGAGTACTGCCAGGCCCAATTATTTTCAGCAATACCTTTCTGTTACCAAGACGTGGCACTGTGGACTTTGGCCTGGTTGGTATGAGCTGCTCTGCTTGCCCACTGATGAGCACAATCCAGACTGCAGAAATGAGCCTGCAAAGCATGGAGAAAAGGATGCCTTCGTCGACAGAAAAAGGCTTTGTCTTAATCACCAATTAGCAGTGGTAATGGTTAAGCCTGAGCTGTATTTTAAGATAATTACAACTTATTGTGTGCAACAGTGTAGGAGGCATTTGAAGGAAAGCCTTGCATTCTTCAGGATGAGGATGCAAACAGGTGATGGGAGTTAAGGTCTTAGTTACCCCAGCTGTGGATGCACATGGACTTGCATCCATATAGCAAAGAGAAAATTTCAGGGAGAAATATTTACAGAGATCTAGAGCAGGGTGTGATACCATAGGGATGATTTGTTGGGATGAATATTCCCAGCACAGATGACATCACAGGCTGCTAAACTGATCTTACCTGATCACAGTCAGGCCAGGTCTACCAAGACAGACACTTTGCAGTGTGATTGATGCAGTTCATGAGTCAGCTGAGAATTTGCTTTATTTTGTGGCTTTAAGGCAAGAATTTTTGTGGCTTTACTGGGGGCAACTGAATTTTGCAATGCCATTATAGGGAGACTGAAGGGATGGCTATGAAACGAAGCTTGATGATTGTTTCTTCTGTTCTGGATATCACAGAAGCTTTTAATGAACCTCCATCCCCTACCCCTCTCAAAGTTGCACAGTCCAAATATGCTTACAGGTAACAGTACTCTGAGAATGATGACTTGGTGCCCCAGCATGCAAGGAGAGCTTGCCGTGATACATTGGCATTGAGGGATAGAACATAATTTTCTGTTGAGCTGTTAGTCTATCGTCTCCTAAAATTCAGCTTTTATGATGACGCAAAAAAAGGCTGGGCATAAACCACTGAGTCTTACTAAGGTGACTGGATACTGCAAATGGCACTGAGATTGCAGAGACTTGAAATACAGGAACAAGAGGAAGTCTATATAGTCTATCTTGAAATCTGAGGGAAGAACAGAAGACATTGGTAGTGACAGCAGAAAAGTTTACAGAACAGGAAAGAAATGGAGAAGTTATTTGAGCGGGATAGGAATGAAAAAATTGTCTTATTTGGGAGCCAAAGGTGATAAAGGCACAAGAGGAAGAAGGGAAGGAGGAAGCACGAGAACAAGTGCTTCTAAGGCATGTGCATCAGGGAAGCATAAAGGTGTTTTATTTCCTGGAGGTTTTGTGCCAGGAATAACATGAGCTATATGGAGCTCACCAATACTTACTTCTGTAGCAGATCATCCCAAACTGAATACATGTACTAAAACCTCTAACTTTTTTGCTGTTCTCTAGTGAACAGTAAATACTGCCTACAGTTATGTTTCCTGCCAAATCTTTTATTTTGATAGAATCTGTATCAAAGCAAAACATATGGCTTCAGTTATTGGGAAGCTTGGGGTAAATTAGCTGCCTGGATTATCAGAGGCATTGACAAACAACTTGTGAAACACACTCTCCAAAAGGAAATTTGTATAAGAAATCACGCTCTTTATTTGAGGACTGAAGGTCTTCTCTGCTCTGGAGGTCTCTGTGATACTGTTCTACAAAGATTTGACAGCAAACCTGCAGGTTTTTCTTGGAAAACCTTCATCAGCTGTCATCTATTCAAGACAAGATGTGCCATGTCTTGAAGGAGGAGTTCCTAGGAAATCATTCCCTTCCTCTTTGTGGCATGTGGCCAGCTGTGACTGAGACTTTCAATTGAAATCAGAGACACATGCTGTGGATGATGGCATTTATGTCAAACTTCAGTTATGATTTCAAAGCTACTAATCAGAATAGTATGTCTTCTGAGCATTCCCGACACATTTAAAGGTTGGAGAGCATCTCACAAGAGCTGGCATTAGTCAAACAGCTCCCTCAGCAGACAGAGGGTCTGTTCTGATATCCTGTGGGAGTCTATAGCTTAAATCAAATATATTTTGTTGACTTATTTCCTTTGCACAACATCTTTAAATATGTCAGAGGTATTGGCCTCTGTTGGAAGCAGAGGGTGGTTTACACAGTTGTGTCACCAGTCCTCCATCCTACTATATGGTTTCTTTAACTTGAAGAGAAATCAACAGTTAGAAACTATAGTTTTACAATCTCTTGGGCTCTCTTGCAGCTTTGGCTCCTGGTAACACTGGAATTCAAGCTTTTTAAGAGACCTATTCTGAAATGGGACCCTTGGAAAAGTATAGTGTTGTTATGAAGAATGATGGTGGCACAGCCAAGACAATTTCCCCTTTGTTATTGGTCAAACCCTCTGGTGCTTATGTAGATACCATCTGCCTCTTTCCTCTATGGTATTGCAACTCCTCATAGGCTTTAGGGGTCTTTAGGCAAAGAAAAACAACTGCACCAAAAATCATTCTTCAAACCACAATGCTAAGTTTCACTTGGGACAGCAGCTTCAAGAAGTACTACTTTTTCCTTCTCTCTTCTACCCAGGCTTGTTTTTATCTGCCTAAATGCTACATTTCCCAGGCTTGTAATACTGCTGTGCTGAGTACTTGCATTACTCTAGTGTCCAGGAGTCTCAGTCATAGACTTAACCATTTCAGGGGCTAATCACAACATTAAGGCTAGTTTTCCTTAGCCAGCTAGCAAACAGAGCCTGGTGCCATGAGCCAATGCAGCTTAATGCTGTGTGGTGACACCAGCTCCCGTTGCCCACAGAAAAAGCATCATGGTCATATGGCAGCATTGCATATGAGGTAAAAAGCCCTGTACATTTTCTAGAGTAATGGGACCTTCTCCATCTTCTAGAATTAGGGAGTATTCACAGTGGTTGATGGGGAAGGGGTGTTTGTCTTGCTTTTACACATTTTCAGGAAGAAACTGAGTATCAAAACCCTGTTAGTTGGGTTCAGAGACCCTTTCTTCCCACCCTGGAGGCTTTGCAGCTTCTGGCAACTTTGGAAACAATCTCAATTGGGATTCAGACTCAGGCTTCTCACCTGGGGCTACACAACATTGCTTCCTGACCTAAGAGCCATTTTGTAGGTGACTTTGAAACATGCAAAGAAAATGAAACAATTTCTTCTAATATCCTTAGCCAGAAGAACGGCTCAGAGGGTTATTAATTTTTGTTTCTTTTTGAGTGCACAGTTCTTGTTTACTTGAATTCTCCATCAAAGCTCAGAGAAAAGGCCATTGTGACTTTGATTGGACTGGAATTTGCAGCACCATCATTGGCCAAAGGCAGTCCATCCTCTTACAGGCTCTTGCATGTGACGCAATGGGGAATGGGGGAGGGGGAAAATCTGACAGACAAGCAGACAGATCAAACACAACACATCAAAGAAAAAATGCAAGAATGAAGCAATCCAGCTCTACAGTCCCTCAATGCTATGAAACAAAGCAGACAACCCTCTACACATGGCCATTCCTGCCATCCAGAGACTGAGGCTGTATACATGAGATCTTACCAAAAGCACTAGGGAGTGTTCTCTAGTGACTACATGACCAGTTATTGCACTATCCGTGCTCAGACACTCTGAGGGGCTAATTAGTGCTTTTAATATGTAAATCAGAGCCTGAACTGATTAAATCTAGGGAAAAAAATAACCCAGCTGGTGAATATGTTGTTTTAATTATTGCTGTAAAGAAAATATGGACATGACTGAAGATGACGATAGAGAAGAACCTTTAATACTGCCTTATAGAAGTTGTCCTTGTTCATAGAAAACTAGTAGGAGAAGTTTGATGCTGAGTTGGAGCAGAGGAGGAGCAGCAGGAGCATATGCAGGGCTAGCAGAGCCCTGCCGGCTGCATGCTCCCTCTGAGTGGAGGATCTGAGATCCCGCAGTCCAGCCAATGGAGTTTTCAAAATTGTATTAGTATGAGTGCTAAGTATGCATATGACCAAAGGCTCTCTCATGATTTCATCTTTCTGGTTGTTGTTGAAACATGGAGGAAGAACTATTCCTTGCCCCATAGAGAGATTTGGGGGAGAGGGTTAGAGGGATTAATACCAATGTTACGCTGTAGAGATGAAAGTCTGTAATCCATTCACCTCCAGATGCGTCTGAAACCTATGTGTTACAAGGGGACAGAGCTTGGAAAGGAATAAATATTTAATTTTCCAAGGCTGAGTTTGTCTGAAGGCAGAGGAGAAGAGAATTTAGCTAGAATGGACAGGAAAGAGACTAAGATGAACTGAAACAGGGAAGGGACAGACTGGATGATTACTCGTGTTTGATATAAAAAGCTGTGAGAAGGAAAGAGGCTATTAACTTTTGTTGAGCTGTCTCCACTGATACTGGAATGAAATAATTTGCACAGCAAGCCTGGACTCCAATCCTTTCTGCCAAGCATGAGCTGAGAGGAGGTTTGCTTTCCAAGAAAAACTTTTCAGAAAGGAGGGCATCTGTATGCCTCAAAGGCCTCTTGTGTTATTCAAGTCAGACCTGCCTTCCAACCTGCCTGAAGGAATTCAGAACAACTTTCCACTGCGTCTGTTGCTGCGGCTCTTTTGCAGCCTCTAGTGAAGTGAACATTTTTCTATGGATCAATTTTTAGCTTCTGTCAGTATTGAAAATCTGAACTTTTTTCCATAGAGCAAGGGAATAGCAGGTAATTATGTTTCCTTTGAACATACATGCCCTTTTATCTGTGCCCTTCTGCCTACCTGTCTGCCTGCCTCCTTATTTGTGTATTGTAATTAAGGCTTGGGAGTTGCAGCAGAGACAAGTTCCTTTTCCTATTCTTTTTCTCTCTCTCCTTCAATTTTGCTAGCACCTGGTATAGATGAATAGCTTGAAACAGATGATTTAAAATGTCTTTTCTTGTTCTCCTAATATAAGTATAAAGATACATGCACACATATGTCTCTATTTAGCCATAAGAGTCTACAGAACTGCATCTGTTAAGTCAGGTAACAGACTCCTTCAGTAGAAAATTTCATCAAGTTCTCCTCATCAACTATAAGAATTAGGTTGACTGACCTGGGTTGCCTGGGATGTCAATACCCCTTCATGATATTTTTGGTAATGCTGTTTTAATAGAGCACAATTTACTCTTTTTTAACTTCAGTCTTTCTCCTGTTCTTTCCATCCTCTCCTCCCTGCTGCTACACTGTGGGTGACCTAGAAGGCAAACGTGCTTCTCTAAAAGCTCTTTTCCTTTAACCTATATAACACTGTGACTGTGGGATACGATCTTCTCAGTGTTACCTCCTTCTTTTTAAGTCAAGAATCCCTTCAATGGAGCAAATCTGCATGCGCGTAACCCCACATTAACCTGTCTGGTTAAACTCTTGAACTCCTTGGAGGGACAGAGGAATAGGTAGGATAGACACAGGATGAGAACTTAGGAAATCTGTGTCTGCCACTCTTGCTTTGTCACTTATTTCCCCCATGACCTTGGATTAATCTTTTCAGTCATGTCAATGCTGTGCAATGGCACATGATGCTGCTATCTCCAGGCATGCATCTGTACCCACATTTTTAAATACAGTACCTTTCAGAAGTTCTCCCTCTATTAGAACTGTGCCACTGAGAACTAATTAGATCAGGTACTGGTGCCATTGATGGGGGAGCTTCTGAGCAAGCATGAGTCACAAGCATGGTGTAGGCATGTCTACAGTGTTAACACTTTCACTGTAAATGTACCATTGGTTTCTGTATGCTGTTAGTGGCTAAAAATCCAGTGACTTCTGTTGATTTTAAGACCTGAGGCCTCAGTACACAGACACTTCCACTTAGTGTGGACTTTGGACTTTCAGGACATATATATATATAAATAATTTTCCTCTTCTAGGAAAAAAGATGAGTGCTAGAAATTGGAATACTGTGTTTGATAGTGTTATTACTGTCCTTTTAGCCCTGATACAGACCTCTTCATGTGTGTCCAGCACTTCCGAGAGACCAAAGACAACCTGGCTATCCTAAGGAGCTTTTGCTCTATGTGTTCTACAGCTGCGAACACTTAGTGACAAAACACCAGCCAAGCCAGGGACTTAAAGGAGGCTTCTTGTTCCCTCAATGAGATTGTCACATTTTTAGGATTACTAACATTTACTCTGTCATAAATACAGGTGCATTGCTGGGGGAAGAGGAAAGCAGACAGCATATATCAGCCTTGAAAGGAGATTTTCTTTCTGATGCAGAAAATGTGAATGTCAAGGAATGGGCATGAATGGGAGAAGTTGAAGAAATGGGCTGGATAAAGGTGGCAGCAGTGCTTCTGTGTAGCTGCTGCTGACAGTCACCGCAGTCATGTCCAGGCAGTGACAGCTTGCAATATGGAGGCTTTTCTGGTTCCAAGCAATTAAAAATAAAGACTGAAATGGACCCTAGAAAAATAGTTAGTTTGATATGTATTTAAACAACTCTTTGGCTAGACTCTGCGTGCAGGAAGCAGGGTGCCTCACATTGCCATTACTTGCCGAAGAGATGTGGAATCCTGGATGCATGGATGCTTGATACCATGACTTATGATCCTGCAGCAGAAAATTTCCTTCATATGCAGTCTGTGCACTTTGCACTCCCACCAACTTTCACCTTTCACCTTTTTTATAGAGGGATGAATACAGTGCAATTAATCGTATGAGGAATTTTAAAGTAGATTTTAGCAACACAGGTGGTTGTCCAAATGTCTTTGTCACTGTGCTTTGTAGTCTTGTGGCAGAGCTTCCTGTTGTAGGGACTAGTTCCACATTTCTAATGGAAGCAAAACCATTCATGTTTTCTTTCGGTGAATTTTCCTGCAAAGATAATTCTTTTGTCTGAGCTGTAGGAATCACCTGTTAAAGGCGCTTGCTTCAGCTCCTGCAGAAGACTGGAGGTCTTCCTGTTCCTACAAATGCAAGGCTTCTATTTTGGGTGTTCAGTAATGGTTAAACCGAGGAAAAAAAATAAAATAACCCAAACAAGAAATGTCTCACTCCCATGGACCTAGTAAGGTACATGCTCAAGTCACCACAAGGGCTGTGTGCGTCTTTCTCTTAATTTAAATCTTGGATAATAGCATGAGATTTTATTGTTACATTGCCTGGGAAGCTACCAATATGGGTGAGCCTTTAGTTAGCATTATTCTCCCACACATCAATATTCTGATACTCCCAGTTCACTGTAAGTCTCTTCAAATGCTGTGTAGACTCTTACTTGTCTTGAGCTGAATGTTACCAAGGGATCTCAGTGCCCATGCATGCAGTCCAGGAGTACAGTGCTATCACAAGTCCTGTCTTTTCTTCAAGGAGACCTAGTTATACTGATGAAAATGGCTCCTTGTCTTAGAATCCTAGAATAGTTAGGGTTGGAAAGGACCTTAAGATCACCTAGTTCCAACCCTTGGAACTAGTCTTGGGCTGAACTTGTTGGGACTTCAGAGTGAGAGCTGCCATGTCACAAGTCTAAGGTGTAACTTTGGGAAATTGCTGGAAGTAATTTCACTGGCTGAAGCTACAGCCTTAGAAATCCCATCTCTTCAGTGTTACTGTTAGCATAGTGATTGATTATCTCCACATGAGCCTACTTTGAACTTTTGATAGTGTGCTCCTTCCAGCAAAATCAACATCTCTATTTGATCATGCTGTTTTTCTTGCTAGGTCTTGCAGACTGGGACAGTTCCTAATTTTTCTAACTATTAAACAAAACAGAGATTTCCCATCAGCTTGTTATTTTGCATTTTCCTGCAACAACAGTCCAGGCCAGAATGCTGCAGATGTATGCATTGCAGCTGATTTTTTGTCAGGTTTTTTGAGTCCAAGTGGAGAATTGATCAATACAGGAAGGGGGATTTCCTGGGATTCATAATGCCATGAAAGAAATCTCAAGTTTTTTTGTCAGATTATTGCATCCTTATAATTAATAGATAGATACAAGCTGATGAGGCCAGTCCTCTATCATTTACCTGTAGCTAAAAATAATTGCTAGAAATGATATTTTGCTGATATTTCAAATCCACAAATGCAACTGAATTAATTTGCCCTAGACATTTTCCATTTTAGTGTCTATATACACATATATAAAATATAACCACATCTATATTTATAAGTATGAAAATGAATATATTTTGTACCTAGAAACAGTCCCATGTACCTCTTGACTTGTCATTGGGAAATACGCACAGGACTCAACAGTAACTAATAAAAGCAGCAGAGGTGATATCCTAGGGTTTGCTATCCCACAGAGTCATTGTGTGGTGGAGGAGAGCCCTGACAGGGTGAATGTCCTTGACTATTGCAGCTCAGGGGTTTTTTTAATGGCTGTGCTAAGGGGTGGTTCTGCTCCATCTCCTGAACAAATTCATGAGTACATGAGGATGCTGGTCCCCATCCTACATGACAAGGGTGACCTGTACCCATAACCAGAGTTAGGCTTTAGTCTGATAAGCTGTTTAACTCTCAGCATTGGATCACATAAAAATAATTAAGCACGTGCTTACCTCTAAGCACATAAATCTTATTTTCTCAAAGCCATATTGCCAGCATCTGACCATGTGGTCTGGACATGATTGCCCTCTCAGCAGTTGAAGGTGCACCTCCTTTTCTCCTTCTGGAGAAAGGTACACCTCTCTGTTTGCCAGCTAGAATTATACCCAAATACTTGAAAGTGTCATCTGTTGAAAGCTAGGGAAATTTTGGCAAATAATAGTATCATAGAAAAATTGTGTCTAAGCACTTGCTTTCTTCCTTAAAATATTTTCACTACAAAGCTAGTAATTTCATTATATAAAACCATAATTTTAATGAATGAGCAAATGCATTCAACTGTCTGGAGCAATGCAATCTGTATCTATATATTTGGATAAATCTATGCACACACACACTCACTGATAAAATGTGTCTTTTTTCTTACACTGAGGGATACTTCCTTGGAATTGTATTTTTTTCCCATGTATTACAAAAATATAGAAAGCGTTACTGTATCTCTAACTGAGAACTATTTCATGCTCTAGCATAGCCAAGTGTCTGCAGAGAGAGATAAGCTATGGTTTCCCATTTTCCTCTGCAAAATTAGTGATCTAAAAGCTCAATAAAACCATCACCTTGTGTCACCAGTGGGGATAGTGGAGAGCATTAAGTTAAATAAATAATAATATAACAAGTATTAATGGGGAAAAATTGAATAATGGGGGATGTGTGTTTGTGTGTCTCCACAGTTTGTTTTTTGTTTTTTTTTTTACTTGAAAATAATTTTGAGAAGAAAGATAGGTTTCTGAAATTACATGGAATTTAGGGAAAAAAAGGGATGGCCAGTAGCCAGCAACAATTTGAATTTGATATTTGTAACAAAACTGAATGAAAGGAAATGTAGTTTAGGGGAATCTTTCTGGTCCTTTTCATTCCAGAAAAAATGCTCTTGGTAACAGAACTCTTTCACAAGTGATAATTTCCAGCGGTTCTCTTGGTGCTATTTTTCTGTTAAACTGTTTCTAAGGCAAAAGCACACCCAGTTAAGCAGTTATCTTTTTCTGCAAGTTTTAATACTTGTTTTTTTAAAGCTTGGAACAAAACTGATTTTCTCCCCTGCTGGTGAGTTTTGCAGAATAATTAGGGGAAAAAAAACCCTTCCACCAACACAGAACATTGGCTTTGAGGAGGTAAATGTGGGGCTCCCCCCGCTTCTTCTGAGCTTTTGAGAGGCTCAATATGCTCCTAACTTTGCACAAAGCCCGGCTTGAGGAACAAAGCCTGCAGATCACCACCGGGAAGTGGTATTAGCCCTTTCTGCAGCCTTCCCACTGTGGATGCATGCTCAATTCCTGGATAAATGCACCTTTTAAACTATATTAATGTAAAAGTTTTATTTGAAAGATGCCAGCTGTGGTCCTAGCCCAGGTTTATTCATGTGGGACATTTACTGGGTCAACTTAATACTTGACTACTGCTTATTATCCCATCAGTCTTCGGGGACAACCCATGATCTAATTGCCCAGCATTTATGTTGCCCTGGCAACTATAAATACAGAGTAATAATCCTTAAAGGGGCAGTGTAGAATTTCATGCCCCTGCAGTGAACTACACTTCATTTCCCAGAGCACACTGTGTATTTTAATTCAGTGAATAAAAATGTGTAATGAATAATTAATTATGTGCTTGGAGGCACAATAGCTGCCTACATTTGAATATTCATCAGTGACATTATTAATTCACTAGAAATCCCAAGGAGCAGTGGGATAGGCTTTTAGCCTAGCTGGAGGACTTACAGATAATACTCTGCAACATGAACAAACTTTTTCAAGCAGACTTTTCTTTTGCAGAGTTTTTTAAATTTCATTTACATCTTAATAAAATAATAATAAAAAAAGTTCTGTACTGGTTATAACCAAGCAGCAGTGAGCAATAGCTGACTGCAGTAAGAAACTTGCAGTCTGGAGCCTGTTCCTCCCTGACCCACCGTGATGCCTGACCTCTGCTTTAGGACCTGGTGTGCACCACTGCAGAGAAGATAAACCTTAGGAGCTCTGAGTGAGACTGTAGGGGAAAAGCAGCTGGCCAGTCATAATTTCTGGTAATGTGTCAGGTTCTCTGATGTAAAAACATCTTATTTGCCTGTCAAAAAAGTAAACAACAAAAAACCTGCCTACGGTAAATAACTTGTTGTCAGGCTACAAAGAGGATTATTCTAACCCTTGAATAAACCTGCAAGTCTTTTTTCCAGAGATAGGAGGGTGACTTTCTATGTCATCAATTTAGTTTAATGTTGCCATTCCATTTAAAGCAGGAGATTTATTCCAGGTGAAGGCTGATGCTGAAAGAGCAGAGACAAGCCCTATCAGTTTCTTGGCAGAGAAGAAATGGTATGATACAAAAGAAATCTAAGGTCTTTTTGTGAAGTTTTCCTTCTTTCCCCATCTGATTTGCAATGCCAATGCAGTTGCAATGCAGTCTCTTTTCACCACTGATACCTAAGGCCAGATTCTGTGCTGATACTATTTCTTTGACTTGAGAGAAAATTTGATCTTCAGTGCTTTGGGCCAAACCTTGCAAGAGCCCTCTTCTCACAGATAGCCCACCTTAGGGTCTTCTTGGGAATTTTTCTTCTGAAGAATTTTTAGATGAAAATGTTGTTTCTGCAGAGATCAAGATTTGTGGTTACAGTCACCTAAACTCCTGTGAGGCAGAGCACTATCAGAAAAAAATGTAGTTTAATCCTTGAGCCAGTCCAACAAACCTAGAATATCTGTTAAAATCTTTCTTTTTCTCTAGGGTTTGTTACAAACTACAATTCCTATTGGAATATTTGCAGGCCTAGCTCTCTATTCATAAAGGAATAAAACTTTTAAATCCTTCAAAAGGCAATTGGACTGCTAAATCAGAGGCATGTTTTTTAAAAATGAGACCTATAATCCACAGAGGTTCTTAATGGGAAGAAACCATTATGCCTAATTAAATTGAAAATAGCTCCATTTGTATAAAGCTGCCAAAAATGGATCTTTCTTGAAGCATATGATTGTAATAAGTTATATTTAAAATACCTATGGTGTGATAAGGTTTTCTTTATATAGGACTGAAACCTAACATTTAATTATTTTCTTGCATTTGTCTTTGACTTTCTCCTGGCATGTGATGAGCTATGTCTGTTCTGCTGCCCTGATGCTCAGTGGCTCCCTCATCTGCCTGTCTTTTATTCCAGCTAAGACCTCCAGCAATAGCATCCAAAACACTGCACCAAAGTTTGATCAATCATCTTGATTTTCTGCTGTAGAACTTGTTAACAACATAGTGATGGAAAACAGCAATTGCATACTTGGCTAATGCAATGTAAAACTGTTCAGCAATTTTAGCTGCTTGTTTTCCTGTAGGAAAACCAGATCTTTTTCTTCTGCCCCCCCCCCCCCTTTTTTTTCTTTCTCTCTTTTTTTTTTTTTTTTTTAAACCAGAAACAGTATTTAACAACAGTTTTAGGTATCTAAAATATTTGGGTTTATTTCCTGTAGAGTCATAGTGTGTACTTCTTTAACAATAGTACTGATAGCATCCAGCTTGGTCACAGGTTAAACAATAGTCATTTTGCTCAGCAATTCAAACTTTCATTACAATTTGTAATGCAGTAGAGCACTTGGGCTATGTAGTCGTTTATTGCAGTGATTTGCATTAAAGAGAGTGTCATTGTATTGCCTCTTAGCTTTGGTTGAGATTAGAAGTAATATCTACATTTATCTTTCACTCCTAGGAGTATAAAATTGTTCTAATAATAACAATAATAAAGCTAGTTCCTAAAAGCAAGTGAACTCTACACAGCTTTTTTCCTTTTTTTTTTTTTTCATCTTCTCAAGTAGGGGAGTAGAAGAATCATGAATAATAAATATGGAGATAAGAGAACTAAAACTGGGAAATCAATTTACTGCAAAATATTTGCATATTTTATTAAAAGAAACTGTGCATAAACCCCACAACAGGGTGGAATGATTTATATTTTGATTTTATTTGTATACATTACACCTCTGGGAGAACTGATACAACTTAGTCATCCCTGCAAGACTTTTTTGGGGTAGGGTTTTGTTGTTGTTGTTGAGGTTGTTTTCTTACAAATATCTTAGACAAGGATTTTAAGTCAGTTTGATGCGATGTGTTAGTTTTGGAATCTCATGTATTCAAGTGTCCAGGACTGTTCCTAGCAAATACCCAAGCCCCTTTGAGGTCTGTCTGTACCCAGATGAACCACAGGGTTTCTCCAAAACTGTGGCCTAGGTCAGAAGGCTTTCAGCTCTAGCTTTGTAAGAAAGCTACCTCAGTCAACCCAGGCAGTATTTACTGTCTGTTATTAGAAATCATTAACATAAGGGAGAGTGTTTATACTCTTCTACATAGTAACAGTTATATTTCCTCTATGTATATTAGCAATATACTGTTTAATATCACAATATCTCACTGCTGAACCCATGTTCAAGGTGTCCTGTTAGGAGTGTGTTGGGTGTGAAAGCAAGTTATGGGAGTCAGAATAGCTATGCAGTTTGAGGTGCTGTGATTTCTGCTGAGCAGGAGGCCTGAAAACTGGTAAGTTCACCAATCACAAACATATTCATTTTTACACAATATATTTTTTTTTCTTTAATTTTGTTGGAGTTCACAGAAAGAGTTGTGAAAGTTGGGCTTGCTTTTTGTGCTGGTTTTGGCTGGGTTAGGGTTAATTTTCTTCATATTAGCTAGCATGGGGCTATGATTTGGGTTTGTGCTGGAAACTGTTGATCATGCAGTTACTTACTGTATGAACTGTGTTTACACAGAGTCAAGGTCTTTTCTGTTTCTCACACAAACCCATCAGTGAGCAGGCTGGGAGAGCACAATAAATTAGGAGGGGGCACAGCCAGTACTGACCCAAACTGACCAAAGGGATATTCCATACCATATGGTCCATGCTCAACAACAAAAGTAGTGGGAAGGCTGGCCGAGAGGCCACTGACTGGTGACTGGCGAGGCACCAGTCGGTTGGTAGTGAGCAACTGTTTTCATTTGCCCGACTTGTGTTTTTGGGATTTATTTCACTCTGTTATTTTCCTTCTCAATAAAATTTACTGTAAAATATACAAATTATTATATTTCAATTATTAAACTGCTCTTATCTCAACCCAAAAGTTCTCTCACTTTTATCCTTCCAATTCTCTTCACTCATCCTGCTGGAGGGGGACTGAGTGAGCGGTTGTGTGGTGCTTAGTTGACAGCTGCAGTTAAACCACAACATTTTTCTAGCAACAAAATATTGCCCACATTCGTTTACATGTCAGGTACATGCTTCAGACATAATAGTGCCTATCTGCTTATTCGGATCTGCAAGTATTAAACATTTGCAATTAGACAACACAAAAGGTTTCCACCAAGCATGGAAACCCAATGTTACAACTGCCTTTCCCACAATAATGCTGACAGTACAACATACTTTCAAGGGTTGAAATTTGACCTGAGGGGCATGGATGAATAGGGAAAGCTGCTGTTCCATCCCATTTTCTGCCCAGGGAAAACATCTGTACAATTTCTTAGAAATGCTGCATCCTGCATATGCTGACATATTTTATGTGGGCATTTCAGCATTTGATGAAGACAGAAAAGTATCACCATGTTGAACTTTTAAATAAAAAAACGAATTTTCCCACTACTAATTGAGATATGTACTTATACATTCATATACATGTATATGTGTTGTTTTTCAAATGTCTTTCTCAGATATAGAAATTTCAAAAAGCAGTTTAAACACACATGGAGAAATTCCATTCATGCCCATGAAGTCAGGAAGTTCACATCAGGAAATCAGAAGTAGTATTTCAAGAGCAGCTTGAGGTATTCTCATGTTTTAAGACTTGTAGTGACAATATTTCTAGCAGCTTCCAGGGGGTCAGAATTGAGACCAGTGAGAACATGAAAATAATTCCAGGCTAATTTTTACTCTTTATTGCTCTGGCTTTGCTCTTTATGGGGCTGCCTAAGGTTTGTATATGTGCTCTTAGAAATTTCTTAACTGCATATTAGATGTTTTACTCTTGGAGATCAGAAGAGTTTCTGTGTGCTTATGGTGCCAGTGAAATATGATGTATTCTTTGTCAAATATGAAAAAATGCTTTGTCAGACATCTCATGGGTGCATGAGCAGTGAAATTCAGAAAAGCTCCATAACTGATCCTTGCTATATATCCAGGTTTTCAGCTTACTTCAGTTGGCTCCTGAACATAATTTGTATTTTCTGAAAGCTGTGTCCATTTGTGAAGCACCTCTGCAAATAGGCATTGATGATTCGCTGAGGGGCATTTCATAAGTACAGAATATAATCATCAACACCACTGTATATTTGAAAAAGAAGTGATACGTATTTATGTTTGGTAAAGTGTGTAATTCATTATTTTCCTCAACCATGATGCATTCTATAGCACCCTTGTTTCTGTGGAACCTTTAAAGGTTAATATAGTCTTCTCCCCTGCATTGCAATAGGATTAATTTAATGATTTGCTAATCCACTCATCCAAATGACTTCCAATCTATAGTCATCTCTATATTTTCAGATTTTGCTATCTTTACCTGCTTCATCATCATTCCATGTATAAATTACAGAGAAGTATCTAAGGCCCTGGGCAGTAGAAGGGGGCTGCTTTAATGAGATCATCTCACCTAACATGAGTATTGAGCATGTTAGCCACATGGCACCATGGTGTAATCCAAACAGCAAGGTGAACCCATACATACATGGAAGTAGCAAGTATATGTCCTCTGGTGAGTAAAGTATCCTGTTATGTCATGTTGGCATATATATGGGACTGGAGTGTGACCATTGGGCAAGTGAGCAAGGGACTAGGCCAAAGACGTATTAATGATAACCAAGCCTGGGACAGAGGTTTCATCTGGGTTTTTGTTGGTTTTAATGTTTTCAGAGTTGTCAGTGAAGCATGACACAAAGGGATTTGTGCAGGGTATGACTATGCTGTGCTCAAAGCAAGGTATCATTTGATTGTACTTCTTTTTTTTTGTGACTTCATGGATTAATGGTCTCTTCACTATCTCTCCCCATGTCTAGAAACCGCTCTTCCATTTCCCTTCCACTCTCTAAGCAAAGACAAATTCCTTAACTTTTCATCACAGAAGTTGGTTGCCAAATCCTGTGCTATTTTTTCCTTTTTTTTCTCTATGCTTTCAGTTTGTTTCAGTTTTTTAAAAGGTAGTAGATAGCCCTGTTCTCATGCTAAGTCAAGATACTATTTTTACTTTGGTTTCCTTCTGTCGTCTGTGGCATATGCATCTTTAACTTAAATGCGGAAAAGAAAAAGGAAACCCAGAAAATTCACACAATTCCTTTGTATGGCTGTGTAGGTTTACAGGCAGAGCGTGGCCAGATTCCTGCACTGTACTGTAGTAAGTGTCCTGTATAAGTGTTAAACCTCACCAGTTGCCAGTCAGCTCTGGTGACTATTTATACTTTTGAAAAATTCCCTATAAATTCAAGAAACCTAGAAACATCTGGTTGACAAATGCCACACAATTTGGAGAGTAGCAGAAATTGAATGCTGCTGTCCTGGCCCCGTGTTTTCAACTTGGATTGTCACATGCTAATGAGATATAAGCTTTGACTGCAAATTCTCCACCAGTTACATTTGAAGTATCTCTAACTGATTTGGATTTGCTTGTGTCTAATGATGCTGGTGAGATCAGTTTGTATTCTTTTCCGTAGTAGGTCACTAATCTGAGTTTCAGTACTCCATCTCATCAACTCTTTCTGCAAAACTCACTGGAAGTTAGTATATTTGACAGTGTCTATTAGTTAATTTTGTTTGAAACTGGCCACTGAGTTTTGATGTTACAAGGAGAAATGAGCACACACAGAAATTTGGAGAACATCATAACTCTAATTTCTTTGGCAAACTTGCAATACCATGATCCCAGAGCTGGAGTTAAGCTGGCGTTTAATAACAGAACTTAGTGCATCAACAAAATCAGGAAATATATGTAGCCTTGTCAGGGCCTGCCTGAGATTTCTAGTACTTGCTATGCAAGGACATTGGAGGCAGTCATATGATTTCTTTGAATTACTTTAGCATTTCAAAATCTATTCTGAAAGCAAAGAAAAATGAAAGTCAGTAGGAATTAATAATGAAGTACTGAACATTTTCTCCTTTGGGTTAATTAATTTTAATTAATCTGAGGGTTGGAAGGCACAATTCCTTAATTCTGTTACCTCTGCTTTCAATATAATTCAGGAGAGGAAGCAGCACAGATGACAGTTCATAACCTTAAAGGTAGTAGGATCCATGTCTACACATTTGAGCTTTGTTTTACATTCCCAGCTGTATGGATGAAAAACCCTGTGGTTCAGAAAATACATAACTCTCTTGTTAAGTCAGCATGCTCAAGTGAAAGATACACTGTTCCTCTCAGCTAATGTTCATGTGAACTTACTAGTCTGGACGGTGTGTCATTCACACTATGTGGTCAGTGTGGACTTTGGCTTATATTTGGCAGCTTGGGATGAAGTCTAGTCTGTCTACATGTCTCTAGCTGCATCATAGAATCCTAAGTCCTCCTTTTGTAAAAACTCAGATCTGTGAACCAAAATTTAATGAAAAGCCAGCTTTTTCTGCAGACAGAAGACAAAGCAAATTTTTACTTTCACTTTGCAAACAGCCCACATCAATAGGGACTGTATATGAGCAGGAGAAAGACAGTTCTTTACCCCTAAGACTGTTTTGAACATCCAGGTTCAAACTTGTGACAGCATTCACTTCAAATGTCTTTTGACATCTAGTGAAACTCATGAGGTACATTGATATGAATGCTGTGGTGGGCAGGGTTGGACTCTTGCTATGTTTCTGAGCAGTGAGGTTCAGATACTAATGGGTCAGTTCGGTTTCAATTTTCTTCCTATTAATACAAAAATTTTATAGAATCCTTGGATATTTGGGTCATTCTTTCTTACAGACTTAACATGGGAATGGTGGTTTCAATCCTCACTACCCACAGACATTTACTGCAAAACTGCTTTTCTTTTGTGCCTACACAGCTACTCTTTCCTGCAGAGAATGTCAGGCCCTGCTCTGCTGGTTAAAGAACATTTTGCTGCCTCTGTTATTTGGACCTTTCAGCAGCTATTGCGGACTGAAGTCTCAGCTCCTTCCACAGAGAAGTTGTGATGCCAGAGTTCATGGTTCCCAGGGCAGCATGGATGAGAGCAGCAGGTTTCTTTTTTGTGGCCTGAGTTTGGCTAATATGCCCTATTTCAGTAACAGTTATTTCTGATGCATCCAGTTCAATGCAGGAAGTGAGCAACTTGGGAAATGATGGTGAAATTGAGAAATGAGAGTCAGAAAAAGGATCCTGAAAAGTCAGGATAACTCTGTTGGCAAAATGTATTTGAACATAATAGCTATTCCCTTTAGCTGCTTAATCTGCCTCAAAGACCAACAATTTGGGTATAAGGAATCTGAGTTTCAACTTTAAGATGAAGTTAGAGCATTGGTGACAGCAGCTTGGAAATATTCTAACGTTTAGAATTTGTTCTTGAAGTCACAGTAACAAGTTCCATATTTTTACTTCTGATTTGGTGCCTTGCAGCATCACATCCATTTTCTGCTATTAATGAGTTGACGGCTTGAAAACTTACTCTCAGTTGCAGTGCAGCCTTTGATTTCACAAAACTCCTCCAAATGCCTCCAGCTAATTGTGTTTTCAATAATAAATTGTGGAAGAAATCTTGGCTTAGCTGAACTTACTTCAATTTGATTTAATTAATGTGTTTAAAGCCCACTATCCTGAGCAGCTTGGACTACTGGATTACTTGTTATTTGCAGGACACTGCAGATAGGACTGACCCAGAATTTACAGCCTTCTTTCACACCATCTATTACATTGCAATGCCATCATTTAAAATAATGGCATCTTCCTGCCTTTATACAAAATGATTTTTGGAGCTGTGAAGACTCTGACTAATAGGGAATTTTTTATCATATAAAAAGCAGAACTCAACATCAGTGGCATGTTTGCAAGCTAGGCTGATTTACAGAGGCCATCCTCTATTACAGGTGGATTACAAAGCTCCAGAGCTGGCTCTCCCTTTTTTCAGTCATGATAATCTTTAAGGTGATTTGTACCAATATTACCTACTTACTGTGTTCTTATATTCTGCATTGCCTCATGTTTAGACTCCTGGAATTTACCCATTCTTGCTTTTGCCATTGGGAAACCTGATGCCATCACAGCCAATCTTTTTTGCCTTCCCCAACTTGTTTACTCAGCCATTCCACACCAAGTAATTTTGGTAAGACCTAAAATAGTGATTCAGGTTTTATGATCAATTATGTATGGCCTGTTATTCTCTACTAGAGTTGCAAGGAACAGAGATGTCATAACATAGAATTCGCAGATCGGCATTAAATGATAAAGTATATGATCTGTTGAACAACATGGCATCACACTTTAGAGACATGGAATTTGCTGCTAGGAGTAAAAAAGCCTTTGGTCTGGGGCAAGGAGCTATTCTTTATAGCTTAATTTTGAACTGTTGTCAGTTTTCTGAATTACCAAGAGTTGCAGGCATCTTAGCAAAACAGTCTTTCTAAGACTACTCAGATGTTTGATAGTAAAAAAACATCTGTTTTGAATAGAAGATATCTCACTCCCCTCTGCAACTCCTCTTTAACATACCAGAGAATGGCTGGAAAGAACTGTCACAGCTATAGTTTTATTTAGTTCTCTGAACACTGCTGTCCATAGTGTCAAAAATGCACCAAAAAATAACCCTTGGAAAGGTTAATAGTGGCCTTTCCAGTGTCATATTCTACACTTTATGTGTTGTGGTAATTATTATCATTATAGCTGTAAGGATGTCTAGTTATCTTTCTTAATCACATACTATAAAAAGTGCTTCTGAACACATATCTATTATTTAATCAAAATTTCACTGTTATTGGCATTTATGCTCTGGAAGCGCTGTGTTTATTTTCTATTTGCAAAGGGGAACAGTGCCTCCCAGAAAAAAGGGAGACCTCTACCCATGCCCACTTTAATCACTGTCATATCATGTGACAATCTGTACTTATTAATATCAGAGACTGCTAATACATGTTATTATGTCCTGTTGCCTTATACTTCTTGCACCCTAGGAAAGCACTTTCATTAACAGACTAAAAAAAAGATTGTGTGAGAACTGAACTGTCTTCCCCAGAATGAGCCAAGTACAAGAGCTCTCCTGCCTGGAACTGCCTGAGATGGTTTCAGGAATGTCTGTATCTAAGAGGGTCAGCCAAACATGTCAAATGGTGTCTATTCCACTGCTGCATTTTTTCTCTGACCCTCTGCAATGGAGTGCTGAATCAGTTCTCCAGATCCCATGTCAGGGCCCAACACCGGGTCTATTTAGAGGACTCGGTTGCTACTGCTATCTCTATACTTCTCTGTTAGACCACTCTCAATTATTTCCTCTTGCCTCCATACTACCAGTTTGGCTTTGGCAAAGAAGATCTGGAAGGCCATCATTCTCCTACATCATTCACATTACCCCAAATGTCATCTCAGACTTCAGGATAACATCATACCCATAGCCTGCTCTGCCACAGCACTGATGGGGCACAGCTTCACATGATATTCCTGTACAAGTGCTTCCTGGCTTTCAGCCTAATTGCATGGGTCACCATAACTTCTTACTCTCACTTGTCACTGTCCATGATCTGAGCATTCATGTCAGCCATGTTAGATGTGTGTACATGAGGTTCTATCATCTGAGCATCTCTGTTCCTTGAGAAATGTGTCCTCAGGTGTCTTAGAGCTCTTATGAATAGCCCTTAAATTCCATGCTGTAATAAATCCTTCACCTCCCCCCCCCCAAAAAAAAAAAAACCACTACCCCACAACCCACTAATTTGTTGCTGCTTTTCTGTTGTCAGATGCAAACAGCAAGATAGAGAGGCTGTTGTCAAGGAGCAAACCCTGAAGTCTAGTCCATATTTCCTAAAAAATACTTACCACAAAGCTGAAAAAAGAGAAAGCAGTGATGTATAGAACTTCAATGGCCACTTGCATCTCATATTAGACACAGGTCTGACACACATCAAGACCTTGCTTGCTAAGCCCATTGGGAACCTTTCTGCCTATTCATGTGAAAATGTACCTAGGAGTCCTTCTAGGACTCTTCCCTGGGCTAGTTGCCCAAAATGACCAGAAAGGATGTGTTCTTGCCTGGCCTCCAAGGCAGTTTAGACAAAAAAGCCAGGCTGCTAAATGTGTGAATCCATGGAATCTAGGTCCAGAGACCTGCTTTGTAATGGGGTACTTGAAGTGATATAAACTATGTGCCTGTGCAGTGGGCTCAGCATGTCTGGCTGAAGGACCACTTTCACACTGGTCTTTGGATATGGGTGTTGTGAACCATGTCTTAGGACATGTGAGTGCCTGGCATGTGAGTTGTGTTATCCATTTCCTGGACATCAAAGACTTGGAGATCTCAGAGAGAGATGCTGTGTGTAGCCTAAGGGGTTGCTGGGCCGGCTGCAAGACACGATGATGCGGCCGTTCTCATAGCCACTTTACTGCCACAGACTGGTAGAGTTTTGAAGCAGAATCTGAGAAACACATATTCATTCTGTATATTACATTTCCATGGTAAAATTTAACCATTATTAACAAGCAGCAATTGATAAGATTATTTTATTCTTTATCCTTTAATCTGAACAATTTCATCTAAGTCTTTAATCATTAAAGCAAACTTGCATGTTTGAACCTATGGTAGAATATGTCGAGTTAGTCACAACACATGTTTGCCTGGTAAAAAATAGCATGAAATTCCTGATTTTCTGATTCAGTTGTTATAGTTTACTTACAAACACTCCAGAGTCAAGAATTACTTCTGACTGGGGAGATTTTTTCTTCTATTAGGGCTCATAGAAATGCATATGCTTGTGAGTCACTTTAGTGTATTTAAAGAAAACACAACAACAAAGAAAAATACTTTCTAATGCAAAACCCAATAGCAGTGTATGTGACACATCAGTGCTGCTATCAATTCCATTTTGCTTAATATATCTCACCGTGTGATTATTCTTAATTTGAAAATATCCATCCAGTATATATTTCTGCAATGAAAATGCACTTGCACCTTGTAGATATGCTAATAAATTTAACACAGAGGTGCAGCCATTGATTATTCAACAAGATGAGCATAACTGCTGTAAAATATATTTTTAAAGTTACTCTCTAATAGCCATTTCATAGCAGCTAGGCTTTGAGCTAATATGCTTGTCTAATGTCCTATTTAGATTCTTATATCCCAAATTAGTGATAAATCATGGGTGGAAATTTGTATCTTATATTCCTAAAGCATCAAAATAAAGTGTGACTTCAGCTGTGTAGGACTAGAAATTAGTAATGCTGGTCACCGGAAACACTTGTGCAGGTATCTTGGGAGAGGGTCTGTCTTTCACCATAAACCCTTAGCAGAAGTGTCCATCTTTTATGGGGGTTGGTAAAAGGATTGTGAGCACTGTTTAACTCAAACCAAGACAAAAGCATGCTTAACACTAGTTCTAAATTAATGGGCTAGAGTTAGCTCTGAGCAAGGCTAGAATAGCATTGAAACCTTCCTGAAGACACACAGACACTGATGCACTTAGGGAGCCTTGCTTCTACTGTGAGCTGGGAAGGGGGCATGAGAGTCTGACATCTGCACCTAAACCAGCTGTTCTCAACATAGGGCCCTTCATCCTCTGATACAGAAGATAGGGGTGCACCAGGAAACTTCTTATTGATATATTTTGAGTGCTAGATATATCATTGTAGTCAGTGCAGTTGTGGAGCCTACGATTTTTAACCTGTTGCTGTCCCTTCCTTGTCACATAGAAGATTTTAGAGGTAGGTTAGGTAAGAAGTTCCTACTCACCAGGATGCACTATAGCCAGATATCTGGAAAATAGATAGAAAGAAAGATGAAGAAGCACAAAAAAAGAAGAAAGGAAGGATGAAAGTAGGTTCTGCATGACATGCCCTGGGAACCCATGAGAGTTGTTCATGCTTCCTCCAGAAGTTGTGTTTGGCACTCAAATTTTCCTTTACATGTTTATAGAATTAAACTATAATTGCATTCACATTTGTAAAATAACTAAAGAATGAAAACTTTCCTGCCACACTTGACTTCCTTCAGGGTTTTCAATATTAACCTGGATAGATACTCAGGTTCTAGCACTGTTTTCCAAAGCCAGTCTGTTAGCAACAGCTACTGAGTTTTAAGGCAAAAAAAGCCAGGAGGGACTGGGTGGCATAAGGGTCTGACCACTGCTACATGAGCACTTCATTCAGCCTCCTCTGGCTGTCATGTCAACATTCCACTATTTTCACCACAAATCACTGGGAAAAGAAGGGTTACAGAATAAGGGATCAAAGAGGAATATGTCTGAATAGAAAGTACTCATTCGTTCTGTCATATTATAAATGAAAGTTGGGTATTCTCAACACTTACAAGGCCACCTCATGCTGTGCCAAAAGGCGGTGGTGTAAATATCCTGGTTAACAGAGAGTATAATGCAGAAGTAATCAGAATCAGCAGAGCAACACCAGTGCAAACAAACTGAGATTCAGAATAACCAAGTTCCTAGAAACACCACAATTTCCAGAGAAGCCAGACGTGGCTCCCCAGCTAGCCACATGCACTTCTAGCTTGTCTAAAATGTGAAAAGAGATCATCAGTAATCAGTTTCAAATGGGTATGGTGCCCTTCTTTCTGACTACAAAAAGGGAGGAATAAGAAAGCTGGAGAGCAGTTTTTCCCCCCTCTGTTTCAATGATCAGGGAGAAAAACAGAAAAGCCACTTCATATATCCATGCCATCGGTTTCCTCCATTGTTCCCCCAGCCAGTCTTGGCACAAGAGAAAGCACTCAGCCCTCTGATCGCTTTACACACTTCTCTCAAGCCTGTCTCTTTCCTGCTCTTCTCCCAGTGTTTCAAGCTATGCTTCCCAACTGTCAACATTTAAAATTGTTAATGATGGAACCTGAGGTTACTATGGCAACTAATGTCATTGCCTAGGTGGTGGTGATCATATAATGTGCATTGCCATTGAAATTTAAAATTATTTTCCATAAACCTATGAAGGCCATGAAGAGGGTTGCACTCTACCCCTTTCCAGCCCCTGAAAAAAACACAACCCTAGCGGGCATTACAGAGGAAGTTATTACAGCCTTTTGGAATACAGATTTGTACCTCATTAACATATGGAATTAAACTTTCGGCTCTGAATAGGGTGACATTTTAGATATTTATTTAGTGTGATTGATATACTTCTGAGCAGCATAATTTTTTTTCTATCTGTTGTAACCATAAACTCTGACTACTTTCAGCGCAGCTTAGGCATATTTACTTTCAAAACCAAATGATCCTCTATTCACATAAAAATACAGTTTTGTTCTCTACATTAATCACTAGAAGAGCCACCAAATTCTAATGATGTCACTCAGGTTTTCCTCAGGCAAACATCCTGGTAAACTGCTGGCACCTTTTGGAGTGCCTGTTGAATGTCAGCATTTTTGATGGTTTCTAGATTGCAATTCAGTTGCCAAAGTGTGAAGATACCCTTGTGATGGGCATAGCATGTAAAGCTGGATACACAGGGATTAAACTGTTAATTAAATTTCAATCCAATACATAATCTAATAAATCAATGCATTTCAATAGCAGGCATTCTAAGAATAGATTTTACTCACAGAGACAGTAATTAAAACAGAAGTGAAAGCAAAGTGGTCTTTTTTTTTTTTTTTTTCTTCCTAAGGTGATTTCTTTCTGGCTCACATCTCAGCAATAACAAAGATTCTGCAACCACTGTTTGATAAAGAAAAGCAGATCTGAACCAGCTAACTTTTTGAGCCTTGGGTTGGCTTTGCTATCTAAGCAGAAACAAACCTAATTGCAAATTAAGATACAGCACCGGAAGGGACCCTGCAGGTCATCAGCAGGCCTCCAGTTACAAGCAGTGAAGTTGTATAATCCTTTTTGTGTATGTATCAAGCTTCATTAGAAAACTGATTGCCTGGAGGTTTTGCCCATGATGCTTATACTGTAGTTATTCTAGAGCTGATAGCTACAATTCACTGTAATTTCTTTCATATGCACTATATATATACACGTGGGGTTTTTTTTTAATCATTGCCAGTTGTAAATCTAGCCTTTTCTTGATGTATCAAGGAAGATGGCTTTATATATAAAGCCAGAATAGATATTTCTCTTCTATCTAATGTTGATACTTTCAGTCTATTCTCTGTCAATGCCAGGTTTATATGGAAGCTACAAACATGGGGATGGTTATAGAAAATCAGCCATTACTAGGAAGACATATGGAGGTTGGTGAAAGAAACAGATGCAAGGATTTTGTGTCACCTTGTAGATACGTCTTGTAAAAATATTTCTTGTTGCTGGATATAACACAAACTCTCTTTCTAGGGATTTTATATTGTCATTGTTCTCTCTATATCTGAGTGATTTGCAAACAACATGCAATACAATAAGGGCTCTTACAGGCTCTGACAAGTCTCTGGCTGCAAGTTTGTGAACAGATGAAAATTTCAATGCCAGGAAGAGGGTCTTTGGCCAAGTAAAATTTTCAAGCCCTTCTGAATGGATTTGTCCATTCTTTGTTTTGTTCCCTAGCCAGATACTCATGCTTATGTGCATTCTGTCTTCTGCTGTCACAGGTCACAGACTTTATCTTGCTATTGAGTTATAGACATGCAATTCACAGGTTAAAATTTGGTCTTTAATGTATCTTGGCAGTTTGACTCACTATTGGGTCATTTATGTGGTATGATCTTTGTTTATTTGTTGTTTCATCTGGTACTGGATATTGAAATACTAAATTACTGTGATATTTCAAGTTCTTTTTGCAGGCTTCCGTGGCCAGCTCAAGACAGCAGCTATCAGGAATCATATGAGTGTTCAGTACAAGATTGCTAATCAGGTTTTATGTGAGCTGATAATTAAGCATCCACCCTGTACCCAAGAAGCTGTTGAAGTTCAGCCACTGCTATCTCCATAATGCTTTATCTTTCCTTCATTTACTGAAGGGTGGTGAAGAAAAATAAGCACTGAGAGTCAGTGTACAGGTGTTTTTTTCCCTTTCCCTTTCAGCCTTTTCAGTCCCAAAGCCCAAGATGGTGTATCAAATATTCCCTGAAGTAAAGAATCAGCTTAAATTGAAAGAGAATGTATATCCATTCATTCTGAGTGTGAGCTCTTCAGTTCTTTCATATTAGGCATCCATAATGCCTGCAGGCAATAAACACAATTGCAGGAGTCTATGTAGTATCAAAGCGAGAGGCAAAGTTATTTACAGCATGTCAAGGTCTTTCTGTCACAGTGTAAGAACACTTCGATAATAATAATATAGCACTTAGAAGTAATGATGTACTTATAAGTATAGATGAAGCACCTTTAATTTATTTGATAAAGGGAAAACTGAAGAGGGCAGCTTCATAGAAACGTACACCTCTGGTCCTCACCTGCACTGAGTGTTTACTTTAAGAGTATGTGAACCCCCGCTGAAGCTTTTTCATTAACAAAAGAACTTTATAAATGCAGAAAATACCGAGATATAAAAAATTTTTTTCCAAATAGGGAAAACCTGTTCATGGGCAAATACAATATGAATGTCACCTGTGGGCAAAGTTTCTAGCATCCAGAGGTCAGCTCTCACATTCCGGCACAAAGGATGAGACTTGTCTTAGAAAAATGTCTAATCAGTTTCTTTCACTTAAGTGACAATCAGGATATCATAGAATCATAGAATAGAATAGAATCATAGAATCATTTAGGTTGGAAAAGACCTTTAAGATCATCAAGTCCAACCGTTAACCTAACAGTGCCAAGTCCACCACTAAAATATGTCCCTTAGCACCAAATCTACATGTCTTTTAGATACCTCCAGGGATGGTTATACAACCACTTCATTGGGCAGCCTGTTCCAATGCTTGACATCCTTTGAATGAAGGAATTTTTCCTATTCTCCAATCTAAAACTTCCCTGGCACAACTTGAGGCCACTTCCTCTTGTCCTATCACTTGTTACTTGAGAGAAGAGACCGACCTCCACCCTCACTACAACCTCCTTTCATCTAGCTGCAGAGAGGGATAAGATCTCCCCTGAGCCTCCTTTTCTCCAGACTAAACAACCCCAGTTCCCTCAGCTGCTCCTCATAAGACTTGTGCTCCAGACCCATCACTAGTTTTGCTGACCTTCTTTGGACACTCTCCAGAACCCCAGTGTCTCTCTTGTAGCAAGGGGTTTCTGTTAATAGAATCAGACCACATGTGTATTCAGAGCCAACAAAGACATCTCTAAGAATGACAATATTAAAAGTGGGATGAGAGAGAATGGAACTCACTGATGACTTGAAAGGCTTGCTGAAATCTGTAGGGGATATAACTGGCAAGGTCTGAGCTCTCAGCCGTATGCTAAGCCAGTTCATTTAGTCCTGGAAGCCCCTTTTCATAGTCTCTGGGATGTCTGTCCAGGAGTCAGCCATTGAAAAATTGGAAAATGCAAGCAATTGTTTGGCCACCCAACACAGGGGGGAAGAATCTAGGTGAGCATGGGAGGTGAGCCATGGAAAAGGCTGCAAGGATCCCAAGATGTATAAAAGACTGAAGTTACATGTATGTACTAGGAATCAATTTTATATGGGGAAGTAGAAGAGGAAAGGATATGAATGTTACAGAATACTAGGTCAGCTTTAAATGTGTTGTTTTACATTTATAGAACAAAAACAATAGCTTTAGGCCCTGATGGCCCAATTTAGAGATGTAGATATGAAATAGTTCTTCACAGCATTCATCTCAGTGAAGCAAAATCAAGACTGAAATATACTTGCAAAAAGGGAAGCTTACAGTAATTAGTATAAAAAGAAATGGCCTTTTTTGGGTCACTCATCAACAGAACTAAAGGATACATTTAATCAAGACATACTCAGAATGAACAGTTAGTTCAGTTCCAACTTGTATATTGTACAGTGTTCCTTGAAAGGGAGACAGTTTAAAGATGTAACATGTTCTTTCTGGGGTGATTTTTCCAGACTGATCTAATCTGCTGTGCATGAGTGAACCTTATAAAACCGGCAAACTGTGGAGAAATCTGTAAATCACAATGTTTGCTTTTTGTTTTTTTTCATGCACCTAACTTATTCAGAGCAAATCAAAGCACGCAATCTGCTGATAATTGTATCTGCACTTTCTTAGAAGTCTAGTAATTTCCACAATGTTTCTCTTCCTTAAAAAATACCCAACCCCAAACGAAAAAAAACATCTAATTGTGGTAGCTGCAATAAAAACCTTACAAATTTAACTCAGCACAAACTTACCTCTCTATGCTTTAAAGGGTCTAAGCCAAAGCTCAGAACTGAATCACTGGGTATGCTACAAAATGACCACACATAATATTCACAGTTTATTAAACAAGCACACTAAAGTGAATTGCGTATATATCTCTATATATACAGTAAATAAGTAAATGAAGCAAATCTGAGCTTATATATATAGACTACAGCAGAAAATTAGCAATGCATCAAATTACAGCATAGAGAGAACAGAGATCAAGAACAAATACATCACCAAATACCACCAAATCATCATCCAGGCTCACAGTTCAAGCTGGGAAGCCCCTTTGCAGCCAAAGCCAGGAGTTTCAGGTAACTGGGAAAATTCCTACACGGTGTGTCCACCCATGGGTGAGGCTTTGGATCTGGCAACAAGAGGGTCCTGCTTTTATACCCTTAGAAAAAACGATGGGTTTTAAGCCAGCTCTGTGATTATTTAATCGTGGGGCCATGCAGTTTCTCATGATCTCACTGCCATCCACTCCAAGAGTGCTGGCCAGATGCCCCGGTGCAACCAAGTATGAAGGTCAGAGAACAGCTGCACACCTATGCTTTCCTGCTTCTTTCTGACAAACAGTCACAACGAACATAAACATATATACTCTACCGAATACACTTTGACAAAAACATATTCTGTTATGTCTCTTGGCCAGGAGAGGGAATCAACTCTCAGCTAGGCTCCTATCCATTGCAGTCCCTTATGCATTTAATCCAAATTTGTTCCCTTTAAACTCATGCTGATAAAGTCATACTGATGTTTTTCTTTTCTTCCCCCTTTCCCACACAGCCCACATCTTCCATTACATGTCCTTTCTGAATAAGGAGAGAGTCAGGTGTGTACTTCTGGTCAGGTGCATGCTTCTACAGACAATTTTCTCAAGGTAAGCCAGGAGGTTTTAGCAAGAGAACATTGTCCCATGCAATGCTTCACAATTTCAGTCCTCACCCAGGACTTGGCTGGACAATTGCTCATGGGGGTGAGGAAGGGAAGGAGGCTGCTAACAAAAGCATGTGAAGGTCTCAATGACAGGTCTCAGTGTGGCAACACTTGTCAGAGCTGAAATGCCTAGTTATCTGCATGCCTCTAGCTATGCCCCAGCCTTCCTATCTACCGCAGGTATGGCTGCATAGGAGGAAAAGTTGATGGAAGTCTTGTGGCTACTGCTTTGACCCTTCCTGCCTTCTTCCCTCTTTCCACAACTTCAAATAAACACCTGGAAAAGTGGGTGAGCACCATCCCTTCAGCACTTTGAGGCATGACCATGCTAACCCACACTTATTTTGGGACAGTGTTATTTCCATCTTTTTTTTAACCCAGATTAGGTTTCTTGCAGTGAATTGAACTGTGGGTTTCCCTAGGCTATAGTGGACAGATGGATCGGATGGATGTCTGGTTTCAGAGAACAGGACAAACTCTCTTCCTCTCCTCTCTCTGTGCCTCCTCCTAAGGTCAGACCAACATAACACTTTGATGGAGGAAGAGCAAAAAGAGGCATAGAGGAGTGAAATAGGATCTGTAAGAGACAAAGCCAGAATGCTAAGGGAGGCAGAAAATGAAGACTATCCCCAAAAGCCCTAGCCTCCTGCTGCTTTCCTTCAACATGTTTTCAAGCTATCAGAGGATTTTTCTATCCTATATGCTCATCTCATTGTCTTTAGTTAACGCCTTGTCCCCTCTTGACTGACCCAGCATCCCAGATGCCCATAACTTTTTTCTGCTGCTAATTAGTCTGGAGAAGAGGTATCAATTGCCCCATATTTTCTGCTAAAGTTTAAGGCAACTGAAGAACTTACTCCTTGGTGAAAAAACTCATACATTAAGCCATGCTAATATTGTGAGTTCCAACCAGTTCTATCTAGGACAAACATGTCCATTTATGAAATTAGAAATACTAACCAGCATTCCTGATTATTTCACAAATCCTTCTTTCACTCCTGCTTCTACATTTACTTCTTTTTTTTTTTTTTCTAGCCCAATGTGCTGATCTTTGTAGAGACTTTTAATACCCCTTGAAGTTCTAAAGTTGGTAGTATCATTTTATTTCAGATCCTTTGATTGAGTCAACTAGGTCAGCCCAAGACCATCGCCCACATGTACCCGAACATGCTGAGTCAGTGGTAGAAGGTTGCACCTCACAACACGACTCCATTGTTATTCTAATTTTCTCGTTCCACAAGTGCTCTCCCACCATTTCCCTCCCACTGCAAGGAGCTTTGCTACAGAATGAGCACAACTAACAGTGCACGGGGCTGCTATACAAAGGAAAAGAAAAGCTGGTGGAAATTGCTACCACCTCTCATGTCTGTGGCAACTTTATTATACCACTTGACACAGCTTGAAGGAAAACTAGAGATTTCACAAAAGGCAATATTTAAAAAGAAGTTCCTTTTTCTTTTCTTTGACAATTAAATCTAAACATTTTAAAAAACTCAGCTCTGACAAGGTTTGTTTTTCTCTTCCCCACCCCTCTTTTAAAGGGAACTTTGAACAACACATTTTCTTCTAAGTTATACACATTTCATGCACTCTAGTACAGAAACAGAAAACATAGAAAATGATTTGGTGCAACCATGTCCTAAATCGTCTGATTACTCTGGAAAGCAGACAGCTGCAGCATACAAAACACTTTTGAGTGGGTAATCTGAGAGACTAGAATAGGACTGGATGTAATTCCAGAAGTTCCTTTTATCCAAGTAACTCTCATGCGGATGACACCCTATACCAAATACTCTCCTTGGTTTGACTTTTAGTGCCTTTGTCCCTGCCCCTTCCAAGACAGCTAAGTGCTGCTCAGACAAATGTCTCATAACCTGAACTTGCTTATCATTCAAGCCTCTTCAAAACCAATGCACTGAACAAGAAAAGAGTATTAAAACTTCAAATATAAAGACTCTGAAGTCCTGGAATTGCTTAATCCCGATCCTGCAAGATTTTTTTTCTACTTACTCCAAATCATTATTCAGATCACAGGACCAGATCCTCTCGTGCTTCACATCACTTGAGGGCCACAAAAGTGTGTTCATATGATAGTTGCTCTATTGACAGCAGCTGCTACTAATACTTCACCTTTTATCCTTCAGAATATCAGTCAACAAAGCCACAGTGAGCACAGATAGTTGAGCAGGTAATTTGGAAATTTAACAGAAGCCTTTGGACTCAGAGTCCAAAACTGTCTAGAAACATCTACATGTAGATATAGAAGAAGTGAAGAGAGTAAGAGGCTCCAGGTCATTTCAGGATCCTGAAGGGTCCCTTTCTAGAAGACACCCAGCACCTATGGGTCCTAAATGAGTTTGATTCACAAATGGCATTTTCACTTCTTTGCTAAAGATAGTTGGAAAGTCTTTCTCCAAACGTGTTGGGAGAGGATATGATAATAAAATGGCTTTCCATGCCATCAGGACTTCAAGACATCCTCTTGGTGGGATTCTAGGAGTATCAGATAACACAAAAAAAGCAGGCAGTTACTAGGAATCAAGTTCATGCATGATTGTGATACCCCAGATTTGTAAAGCCATGTTACAGTTTTTGTCTGTGGTAAGCTAAATGGCTGGTGGAGATTGATGACAGGTAGGAAGGGATTGTCATTGATTGCAGAACGTAAAAAAATGAACTTCCTGACCTTCATATTTTAAAAATTTGAATTCAGCATTAACAGAGAATTTCCATGCATGCCAATGTTTTCTTTTTAGAACTGGAGTGGTTTTTTTAGTTTAATTGTGATATATGCATGAGCTTAACTTTGCTTTAACAAAGATTTTTTTTTACTGAGGATGTAAGATCGTTATCACTCCCATTACATCCTGTGTCAATTATCTGATAATTCTATGGGTGCACGTCATTCAGCATATTAAAAAAAATAAAAATTTATGGTATGCTGCAGGCTGGAATAAAAATAGATTTGTCATTTTTGCAATAGAACACTTTTGGGTTGTTTTTTAGTTGTTGTTTTTTTTTTCACACAATATATTATTCCTTTTAAATAAGAGACGAAGGCAGAATTGTCAGTTTATACAAAGCTTTTCTATAGTGATGACCTTTTCTGACCCTCTGTGAAAGTTAAGCATTCACTAACAGCCAATAGAGATGGTATCTAAAATTAAAGATCTGCATAGAAAGAATTTTAACCCTGGGTACACATTTGGGTTAAAAAAGGTTATTTTTTAGGGACACTTCATGACAGCATAAGAAGAATCCACTACAGATGAAGATAATAGATTTGTGTTGTTGTAATGCTCCATTCATTGTTTACAATAAATGGGTTATTCATCACAAATGACAATGAGGTCATTTGGTTTATTTGAGAAGGTGGGAAATTTAACACCAGGAAGACTTGAATTGTTGTTCCCAGCTCTGTGGCTGGCCTTGAGGGTGAACTGGGGTAGGTTAGCTTGCCCCGTGGTGTCTCTGTTTCACCATCCATAAAGCTTTATGTGAGATGGATACAGTTCCTTTGTAAAGCTCTCAGAGATCTGATGAAATGTGCTGTCTTCGAGCCAGGTGTTCTTGTTGCTAAATTTAAAAGGATTAAAACTCGTGTCTACAAGTGGTGTCTGTATTTAGTTGTAGGATTACTGTGGTACTGTGTGTTAATTGGGTCACAGGGTAAGAGGCTTGGTCTGTCATTTGAACTGCTTGATTACCTGGAAAAACATGATGACTCTTTCTAGAATCATGCATGTGATAAGGCCTCCATCTTTACATCAAAGATTTCTCAGGAGCAAAAAAGTGCTTATGCCACATCATTAAGTTCAACGTTTCTGAGAAATGGTTTACTTCTTTAGTGCATGACTGACAAGTATACCTCTGGCCAGCCCATGGAATTTTTGCATAAATGGAAAAGAATTCCTCAAACATAGCGTATCTGAGCTATGGACACACTATGAACAAAAAATTAAAAACTCTCCCAAATCTCTGCAAATCCAAATATTCACAAAGATGAAGAATTTGGAGTGCTCTGGAGTTCTTTCTTTCCCTGCCTTGTATAGGAATGGAGTGACTGCATCAGCAGTCAAGGGAAGAGCTACTTCTAGGTCCCTTCCAACCCAGGCTATTCTAAGACTCTATAAAATTCCCCCTGGAAACAGAGCCCACATGCCTGTCATAATGTGTCTGTGACTAAGCAAAACCCTTCCTGTGCTAGAATGACCAATTTATGTGTGTTTCACTCCAGCTGCTTGCTCCCACCCCAGTGAACCATCTCCTCAGCTGTATCTGAGTGAAAAATTAAGTGTTTTCAACTCAAATCAGTTCATTGAGTAGCTGAAGGTGAAAGATGGGGCAAACTAACACTGCCACCCAGGAAAAAAAGAGCTGTGGATCTGTACCATTAGATGTCTGAACTGACATGGAAGAATAACAGTAAAGAGTAAAAAGCCTCCTTCCATCTCTGTGTGAGCTATCCAGATCAGGGTACAGGGGAAACTTTTTTTGGAGGTCCCTAGAAATCTTTAATTGGATGAAAAAGTGTTTCAGAAAACTTAGAGGGGTTTTTAGTACATGGTGTCACTTTTGATGAAGCTTTGCACCTAAACTAATGTTTTCAGTTATTTTTTCTTCTCATAGGCCTTAGTGTTGTCGGGAAAAAAAAAAAAATTGAAACGTTGTCACTTTGTGATAGGGTGATTCCTTGCTAATTCTGATACATTAACTTAATGATAGCTGAAACATTCTGTTCCTTTATTTTATACTATGTTTTGCTCTATTTTATTTTTAAATCATTTAAGGCAGCTGGTATATAATACATAGTCAAATATTTGTTTTCTATATCAAAATAACACCACTTTGTGTTGAAAAAAAAGTTTTACATTAACTTATTCCCTTGCTGAAAGTGCCAACCCATTTCATTTCAATGCAAACAGGAGACACATTCAAAACAAAATATAAGCAGATTGTCAGGCAATGTCACTGCCATCCAATGAAGGCACATATTCATCTGGAAAAGACAGTATTTCAAATTGTACTGTGTAGTGGTTAGACTTAATTATTTTTACAGTAAGCTAAAACTAATAAACCATAAAATAAATTATGTTACTGTTTTAACAATTGCCTCATGTCATGACAGAATACAGCATAACACAGCTTTGAACTGTATAAATCATATTGTGTGTTTCTAGTTCTGGCATAAAATAAAATATTACAATAGTCTAAGAAGGTACATTTCAGAATTTTTTGAAACATAAATATGCTCAAAATACCTCCTTACAAAATAAAAACAAATTAAAACCACAGGAAATGGAAAATGAGGGCATCAAACTGATCTGCAACCGATCCCATTTTTCTCCTACACATGGCAGGGATGGGAAAAATAAAGCTTGAGGTCTGCTCCCCAATATGCAGGACAGCACAAATAGAGTTGCCAAAAAGCCATCACAGTTAGCATATGTCAGAAGCAAACAGCTATATTCCTTGTCCCAGGGATCCACAACAAGAGAGGTAGCACGTGAGCATTCAACAGACACACGTGCAGTGTGCCTGGTGGGTGTCTGGGCCTTAAAGACATGAACAGGGAAAAGGGATGAGAAAGAATAATTTGGCTCTTAACTGGAATGCATCTTATCAAGATTTATGTTTACTGGGAGGTGTCTCAGGTAACTGATTTAATCTAATGACAGTGAATACTAATGACTGCTGCTTATTAGTGTAAATTTGGCTTAATGGAGAGGCATTCAGCAGGTGCCAAGTAACTGCATGGTCAGTTGACTCTGTCAGGTCAAATTAGACTCAAATTATAGGTTCAATGAAAAAGAAGTGTTTTCTTATGCTAAGGGCATCAGAAATGTTTTATTTTATATTAATTTTTTTAGTCAAAAGCAAACAAATATATAAAAAATCAGATCAAAATAGTCTGCAATCACAACATTTGCTTTGATAAGAATAAGGTAACTTTGGTTTTGACCACTTGAGAAGGTCAGCAGGATGGTGTGAATGTTCTTTCCATATAGCACAATGGCACAAGCTCATTTCCATGCCCACAGTTAATGTGATATCACTGCTTTCACTGCTGTTCTAGCAACCATGAATGGCTCCAAAAGGGGCTGGGAGTTGGGCATCAGGCAAACAAACTACACTGTTTGGTCTCTTGTTTTACATCAGTTGCAAACTATGAAGATAAAGCAGCCCAGAAATGCTGTACAGTCTGAGATTTTTAAATGGCCTTTATAAGCAGGTAGCCAAATGTGGCATATGTGGGCATTGACCCATCTCAGTCCTTTGGCTTCCTTTCTGGTTGTGCTTTACCCCAGTGTATGTGCAAAAGCAGAGTGACGAACAGTTCTTCTGGTTACAAGAACAAGTTTGACTCAGTCCCAGATGCTGCAGTTCTGGGCCCACCTGAGTATGGCTTGGACATGAGAAAGTCAGTAACTATCCTCAAGTGGTCATGTTTATTGCCAGGCACTTTCAAATCAATGTGGAGGCTATTTAAGAGCTCACGTAAGTTGGTAGCTCAACTTCCTTATATGAATTTCTGTTTTGTTTTGGGGTTTTTTTTGGTAGCTGAAGAGCACTCAATATTTTGCAAGCACTGTCTCTTCTTGGTGGACATGCTGTTTGGAAGACATCTTTCCTCTAACCAGTTCAAACATGCAAAGGGAGTCTCTTCATGCTCATCTGAAATTGATGATCCTTCCCAAGCAATTCCAAGGCAGGCATGGTGCAAGCTCAAAGCCAGCAGCAGCTCCACCATCACTGGTGGTATTTCAGCAGCAAGGTAGGTACTGACAGAGCATAAGAGGCTCTCTGGTTTTAATAATTCAGCAATTAGAATTGAAGTAGATGAGACTGAGAGATTGTTTTGTCAAGAGTATGAATGTTATCCTTGACCAGTACCACAAAGATTTAAGCTATTTCTGCTCATAGTAATCTTTAAAAATGTGAAACTAATAGTGTGTGTTCATACTAGGGCAGGGGAGAATTTAAGAGGAAGGAAAGGAAAGATGAAGAGGGAAGAAGAAAGGGGAACACAAAAAGGACAAACATTTTTTATTACAGTTTTGTGTACAGAAATAAGCCTTTCCAGACACAGAATAGTTTGAACCCTCATTTGCCGAAGTATTCATCAAGAAGTAGAGGATCTTCAATTTAATCTCTTTCAGTATAAATCGAAACACTTATTAGTAAAGGTACCAACATAAATGGCTATTTTACAGTAGCTCTAAAATCTGTGGATCAAATTTTACGCTTACCTACCCCACATAGATTGAGTCCACCTGCTGGGATAAATTCTTCGTGAAAAGATACTTGAAGGATAATAAATCCTCTTTCTTCAGTGATGCATTAGGTGTATGGCTATAATTCCTCCTTTTAAGGATTCTTGCTCAAAGAAGAATTCCTTCTTCCAGAAGGATATAAACAAAAGTGTCAGAAAAAATTAGACCAAACCATGAAAAAAGATGTAATCATAACAACATTGTATATTTTTCTATTATTCTGATTGTTCTTGAGAGAAAGAGTGAGAGAGCAAAAGAAAAGCAAACACAACTGCTAGCCTCCAAAACTTACAGAAAATTAATAACAGCATCTGTGGGTTTTTTTTATACTAGTGAAATTTTCCCTGCTGTTCTGAAAATAAGATAAGACAAGCATAAAGTGACAGAACATCAGCTGGTGTAAATCATCATAGCTCCATTTAAAGGACGAATTTGTCCCAGTAAGTTTAATAGGAGAAAAATACATTTACATTGATCTAGTGCTGAGCAATAATTGGAATGTACATGCAATACATATTTTGATGTTTTGTTTTTACTGCCATTTCTGCAACATCAATCACTGTAATATTTGAGTGAGGAGCTCAGAATTCTTTCTTGTCTGACTAGATGCCATGAATGACTGGGGCAATGTTTTGCAGTCTTTGGTGCCCAAACACCCACTGAAGGTAATCAAGTGGGTGCCGAGGACCTTACAGGGTTTTGAAAGCAGTATTTGTTAATGCTTACCTTGTTTGTAGTTCCATTGACATAAGAGGACAATGCCAATGGTACTGTTTTGGGGGCTGGAAGCCAAAATAGGTTTTCAGAGGCCTTGCTATGCTCTACTATTTCTCCAGTTTCTCACACACCCACTGTGGCTGGAGCCTGGCCAGGTAAGAGTGACAGAGCAGTAGTGCTGAGCATACCTGGCCAGCATCTCTACCTCCCAGGAGCAGCATCTGAAGAAGTGCAGAACTTCCACTGATGCAGGGTCCTTTGCAATAAGAACATTTGGAAGCTCCTCCTTTCTGCCCTTCCCTCCCTTTCCTACACAAATATGAGAGAAATAGGAGCAAAATTGGTGATGGTCAAAAGCAAGAAAAGAGGGAAGACTTAGGGCATCAAGGATGGAGAAGGTAGAGTGGAAAGGGCTGGGAAAGCAGAGAATTTAACAAGCGCTGAGTTTTGGGCAGATATTTAGGATACTGGGATGAAGCTGAAGGTGCCACATGGTGGGTGGATACTGTTGCACTGTACACAGTGAAACAGGCAAAAGATGATGAAAAGGTCTGGTGGGGATCTCCAAGCCCCCAGCTTGCAGCAGGATGGCGTGCAGTGACACAGAGCCATGCCTGTTGCAGACATCAGCCTGCAGCTCCCCAGGAGGTGCAGAGGCAGAGGGGACACCCGTATGCTTGGCAGAGTGGCACGTGTCAACCTCAACAGCCCTTGGTGTTGGGCTAGTCAGCACTTGCTGCCCCTTTGAACCAAAGGGATTCTTCTTGCTAATGACTGTCAGGGCTCCTGCCTGAACAGATCTATATAGATAAGCAGATTCAACATCAAATATAGCTGCAAAATTTTTTTTTTCTATCTGCCTAAACAAAGGACAAGGCAAGGAAACAGATCAGTAGCACTCTTGTTTATAGCTCTGCCACAGTTTTTGCTATTAGGAGAATTGTCACTCATGGCAGAAGACACATCCCCATCTCTGTCATCCTGAGCTGCTTTATCCAGCTCTACTCTCACACAGCAAATGTTTCCACCCACTGCCTTTACACCTTGCTTTCCAAACTGGGGGCTTCCAAAAGGCTGTCTAGCAGTGTCCCAGTTTTTAATTTTCCCCAGCCTTTTTCAGCCATTGAGATAAATTCAGACTGAAAGATGCAAAGAAAGAATGAGTAACCATTATCATTCTCAAGGCTTGATAGAAAAATCATAGCTAGGAAGGCCATAAATTCCGTATTTACAATGCCAGCCACTCACAGCATGGCTCTATTTAATCACTGCATGTGTGCTTTTAAAGCCCCAGACTTCTAGAAGAACATTATTTGCATGAATCACAGGTTTCAGTATAAGCTGGTTGCTACCTCTTGTTCACTTGCAATTGTGTTTTCACAGTGGGTGGTAAAATGCTGGAAAAATCATCAACAAACCTCCAATTGTCCACCTGACCTAAAGAAAGCAGAGGCCGTGTTTTTGAAAGGTTTTCTTTTTAAATGCTGAGATAAGGGAGAATATGGCCAGTTATAGCAGCTAGATGGGACCTTCGTGCTAGGGATGAAGCCAGGACGGTGCTGGACTGAAGTGGCTTGGGATGCAGATTTCCTAGAAAGTGAGATGGAAAATAAGGGGCCTTTTATGTGAATGAAAGGACCTCCAGAGAGAGGTGAGCCAAAGATGAATGATCCTTCTTCCTTTCTGATTCTATATCAGTGGTTTGGATGTGCCTGTGCTATTTTCATGAGTTAACTTTATTGCAATGCTCCTGAATTGAAAGGTTTCTTAAGAAAAGAACACAAATAAGGCAGATGTGCTCCTTGAAATAGCTGTTCCTGTCAATACGTTGGATTAAAAAAAAAAAATTTGAATGCAAATTTTTGCATTCTCAGGGACATCTGAATTTAACTATCTCATGTCTTATTTCTGACTCTTTCCTTAAGTCCCTGCACTGGTTTATTGTTTTGTTGATCTTTGTTTTCCTAATGGTGTTGTTATTTTACCAAGTATCCAAAATATTTCTGAGAATATGTAATTGAAGTTGATTTTTAAAAAAAAATCTTAATTTTCTCTATGTGAATTCATTGTATAGGGGTATTTCAACATGTAAGAGCTATACTTGAGAAGCTGTTAAATATGCGATAACATAAATCCAGGAAACTGAAGCACAGAGAGGGAGTAAGAGTTGCTGGGCTTCACAATGGCCCCAGTCTTACAGACGGCATTGCACAGGAAAATTCTTCAGCTGAAATTAAGTCTTCAGTGAGACTTCATGGAGATTAAGGAGCTTGCCTAAGTGGTTGCAGGATCATGGTAGCTGCTTGGAAAGAGGGTGATCTGGGTTAAATCCATAAAGACATTGAACCAAGTGGTTCCCTCAGCCACTCCTCTGTACTCTACTTGAATTTAATAGGATCTAAATGTGTGGCCTTCATTTTATAGTCAAGGAAATCAGTATTTCAAGCATGGTTGAGAAAGATGATTGTCAGCACAACACAAAATGATTTTCCTCTCAGACTCCAGCTTCAAATTAAAGTAAAATAACCTGCATTTACTTACAGCAATATATGAAGAGATAAAAATGATTTTATTAGATTTTTAAAAGACTACATCTTTCATTATTTATTTATCAAGAATAGCTCAAGTTATTTCAAATTTACTTAGGGTTGGAAATAAATAGAGAAGTTTTGGAAAGAAAGAAAAAGCAACAGAAAGCGTACAAGACCAGGAATTGTACTGAACAGAGTAAGCTGCTACTGAGGGTGATGAATCAAGAGTGATAATGCTCCACGAGGGGAGGAAATGCTGAGTAGAAAGATAAAACCTGAAAACGGTGTCACAAGGTCAGGGTTATTCAACAAAATCAGGAAGCTTCTGTAGGTCATAATAACACAAACATATAAATATTTCTCTGTATTCAAGCAGTGTTAAACTTCCTGGAATTCTAACTCAAGTGCCCAGTAAAACCTTAGTTTACTTAACTCTAAAATTGCCCAAATTAAAATTCTGCCAATACAGTGCAGATGCCAAAACAGTTCAAGTAAACCTCATCTGCATACATTAAACTCCCTCCCTAAGGCACAAAGCCTTGAGCTGGTCCCTAAATTTACATGTCTCTGAGGTACATACCTAGTTGTCAAGGGCACCCTAAGTACCAAGTGGAGACAGACACACCCTTCTAGAGGGTGGCTGAGATTGTCACAAATGAATTGTATGCTGGGATTTGTCTCTCCCCATCCACTGACTACTTGGAATGAGGCAGTAGTAGCAGCCTTAGCTTAGGCTCCTTTGTTAAAGTTAGATGGTTTCAATGCGACTCATGGTGCCTCCTCTTCCCTGGAATCTCATCTGAGATGAATCTTGTTCTACAGACAGAAAGATCTACATATTTAATTTAAATTGCTTTTTGTATTTCTGCTTATCTTGGATTAATGCCTAGTCAGGAAAAACTAACAATTTAAGATGGGTTTTAGTCAGAGAGTGGTCAGAATTGTAAAATTCCCATTGAGGTAGGAATTACAGTTTATAACCTTTTCTGTCATGTATCCTCACCTTATCACCAACCACAGTGTTATAAGCCTAATGGGAAAGGGTGGTACAGTAATGAGGTCAAATCAGCATCAGACACTCCATTGTTTCATGGTATGACTTTATGGCTTTCTTCCAATAAGAACTGGCACTATACCTGGTCCTGATTTTTGGTGTGAAGTTTACATACTGTAGGACAGGTTGTAAGGTTTGGGGGGAGGGCTATACTAGAGACAGGAGACAAGTCTAATCCCAAAATATTCATAATTGTCTCTGATACTAGGCTAAATTCTGTAAGTGGTAAACAGTCTTCTGGAGATGTATTCACAAAACCAAATGAAACCTTGGCTTGCAGAAAACTAAGAAACAATTCTCTTGCAATGAGAAGTCACCATCTGGGCTAGTAGTGGGAAAACAAACTGGTTCAAATGTGTGGAGAAACTGAATACATTGGGTGAATGGTGCCATCAATCTCATAGTTCCAGATGGAAGGTAGATGCAGAGTTTGTACCAAAGAAGGAATGAGTGTAAGAAGGCAAATATCTGACTTCTCCTACAACGTTTAAGGGGTGGCACAGATGAAGGCTGTTAATTTCGGAGAGGTAGTGCCATTGCTTTTTAGGGGAATACTGATGAGGCAAAGGCTTAGTTTCATTTCTTGACCTCATTGCATTACTCTGTTCAGCAGTATCTAATCCCTTAATGATTTATCTCCTTATCCCAGTCCCACAGAATTTTGTTTTTAAATTTGCAGTTATTAAATGTTTGTTCTTCTCTAACTCAGTGAAAAATGTGCTGCAACTTAATCCTTTTGCCTAGAAGACAGTCCCATGGTGTCTGGGGTTTATACTATCAAGTCCAACCATGCAACTGGCAGGTGGAGCTTTGTATGGATCTCTCTGGAGATTGTATTGCATGGGCCACAGATGCAGATATGCTCCCATGACTTGTGAATGAGTTCCAGGGCTACTTTTTTAGGTAAAATAATTTGTCATTCCCATCAAGAACACATTTTCAGAAGGCTGTAAAGCCTCATTAGAAAGTTGCATGAAATTTAATTGTCCTAAGACAAGATTATTGTTACATGGATTTCTGTGCTTTGGGGGAAATACTTAGTAGACCAGCATAAGTGCCTTTCACCAAGTAGCACATGCCAGCAGAAGACTAACCTGCTAAAATCCCTCTTTCGCTACCTAGTATACGTAGTATACATAGTATAGCTGCTAAAATCCACTCTGTTCCTGGCATAATAAATTCTACCTGGCAGAATGCAGGAGACATGAGTAGTCATCCAAGCTCTGAGAGGCACTTTGAGTGGTTACTAGAAAACTGTCAGAAGTGAGACATGTCCTACTTTAACCAGAAAGCTGATTCCAGGAATTAGTTTTGGGCTTTGCCTGTTGTATTCGTTTCTGCAATGGAGCCAACATCCATGTGAATAGACACTGCACTGCCTGCTTAGGAAGAACATCCCATGGTCAGGAGAGGACATCTTTTTTTTTTCTCAATGCCGGGTAAACATACTCTTTGGAATGGTTTTCAGTTTAATGTGGACCCTGAATTAAGTAGGCTTGCAAGGCAAGTCATCACAACTGTAGTTGCATGTGTTGTAACCTCAGTATTCCCTGGTTTCCATTTTACAGGATTTATCAGAGGTTTGTATCTGAAATGTTTAGTATGAATATTCATTGCCTTTTAAAACTTGTTTTTCTTCTCCTCAACTCCTAATATGCTCTACAGCAAAGGCTTATAATAGGGCATGATAACCAGAGACTTCATATTGAAAACAAATAAATTATCCATACAGAAAAGCATTCTACCTAGCCATATATAGACCTTACATTTGCTATTTAGTGGTTTTGGTGTTAAATCTTATTTGAGGACTTGAAGCCATTATATGTCCTTAAGTCTGCTATTTAAGCCCTGAGTGATTCCCCCTAACAGTCTCCCTCCCTTCCCCCTCCTTTTTCCTTTATGCAACGAAAACAAGGTTTTTGCATTAAGAATAAGATTGATCACAGGCTATTTTAACATGCCTCACCAGCCACTGTCTCTCTCCTTTACTTCCTGCCATGTATCCATTTCTACTCCTGTGAAACAATCATATCTCTCATTTATAAAACGTGGCAGCAATATGTAAGAAATTAATATAATAATTAAAGGAAATATTGCAAAATCTAAAGAAATATATTCTCGCATTTAAAATGTTCAGTCCAGTTAAAAAATTGCCATCAAGCATTGTGCGTGTTCCTCAGAGAGGGTCTTCAGTACTATCTCATGGGTGTCATTGGATGTAATTGTTGCCATGCTAAATATTCATGTATGAATAGTCTGGAATAAATTCTCTTGTAAATTGACAGAGGGCAAGTTAGAACTGTCCTTGAATCTCTCATCTGCATCCTCATCTTTGAAAAACTGTCTAGTTCGTGTGTGTGTGTGTGTGTGTGTGTACTTGGTTAAATTAAACAGAGAAAGCTTCTCTCTTTCTGAAACAGTCTGCTCCTCTCCATCACCTGTTACTGCCACTGGTTATTTATATCAGCTCAGTTGTGTGAGGTAGAAGCTTGTTTAATACAGTTTATGACTGGCAATAGTTCTTTAAGTTATTGTGTCTGTTGCCACACACAGCAAGGCAATCTCTGCTCTGTGGTACTTGACATTTACGTGAGTGGGATGGTAAGGCAGGGAGAGAAAACTTTGCAAGGGTTACACAGGAATTTTCCAGGAGGGTCAGAAACTGAACCCATATCTCCCACTCAGCGATTTCATCATAAAGTCATCCAGTCCTCTTTCCAGCACACTAATACCCTGACATAAGTATTTTCGATAAAAATACTAATAGGTAAGGTAGAGCATTATCCTTCTTGGTATCTAACCCGCTCTGCCAGGTGTTGGTAGTCCTTATTGGTGGGTTTGGAGGTCTGGATTAATTTGTCTTTCCTGGTTTTGGTGCCACAGAACCTGAAGATCTCCTCACCCTATTTTCTTTCTCCTAATTATCTGCATAGATGTGTTTTGGATTTTTTTCCTTCAGTATCAGTTGTGTTAACTTTGCTAATTTTGCTTAATGGAGAGAAAAAAGTGGGTGTTTCTACACTCCTCTGTGTGCTGAACACTGACAGAGATAATGCTTCTTCATTTCAGTCTTTCCTGGGTCTCATCGTTTGCTCACAGTTCTTCCTCTGGCTTGCACTGTGCTCTGTGCACCCTCGTGCCCCCCCTCCAGTCCCTGCTCCCTGTGTCTGCCTGCACAGGGTCTGTGCTAGATGCTTTCATTGAGGGAATGTGACCTTCAGTGACTTGCCTGTGTCCAAGGATCTGTGCCAGACTCCCTGGTTCCAATGCTGCCACCAAGTCTGCTCCCTAACACTTTCTGTGCCAGTGTGGTGTTTTGAGCATTGCATCATACTGTTTCAGACTATGTGAGGTGAAATAAGCAGTGCAAACTCTGGTCTGGGTTTGCTGACTTTCCCCTCTGGTGCTGGCATAAACCAAGCAAAGGCTTTCTCTGCTTTCTTCCTCAGTATCTTCCTCCCCTTCCTCTGGCCCTCACCTGTGCACTCTCCTGGCTCTGCCTCCAGCCATGGAGCTTGGAAGATGAAAGCTGCTTCAGGCAGCAGATGTCTTCATATTGCTCCCAGCTACCTGCAAGACACAGTCCTCTGTGGACATTGAATTACTGGTACCGTTTCAGCCAAAACCAACAAGTGTTTGTGCTGTTGCAGGGAACCACAATCAACCACCTTCCAATGTTATCTTCCTGACCAGCAGATGAGCTGGTTTAAGGGCAGGACCTCCTTCAGTGAAAAAACTGGTAGAGAACCTTTGTGGTGGCAGAGCGGCATTTTGCAGACCCAGTAATGAAATCAAAGTTCTTCTGTGCAGGTGCTATGTGGTTTGGCTGGCATCCATGAGGAAGAAGAAAGTAATAGCGCATAATGCTTTCTTACAATTATGTATTTGGACAAGTCATAGTTTTAGCACAACTGCTTGAACCAGGCAAAAAGTACTAAACCAAATCCATAAACTCAGTTGTGTGGCCAGCCTGTGATATCTGAAAGGAAATGCCTATGAACTTTTGCAAGTGAGCTTCCAGGCCATACGGAGGAGTGACAAGCTCATAGTCACAAGCCAGCAGGAGGATCAGCACTGGTGCAAGGCACCCCAGCTAGGACTAGGTGGCGGCTGGAGATGGCTGTAGAACATGCTGGTCGCCCTTCCAGAAGAGAGAAACTGCATCTTCCCTTTGATCCCTGCTGTTGCCCAATGTGCTTCATGACAGGTCGTGCTGGCAGAAACTTGCTTTGTTGGTGGGAGGAAAATGCTTCTGCTAGTGCTCAGATGAAACCCTGTGTGGGGCCAAGCACTGGGCAGACAGGCAGCCCTGCTCATGGGGCTGCATCCTTGGAAACAAAGGGGACATGCCAGTCAGCCATGTGTTAGGCCTAAAAATCTGAAAACTCTAAAATTCTAGGAAACTTGCCTCTTCTCTCAGTGGGGAAGAACAAAACAGTGCTGCATTCCTCAGGGTGCTGGTGAGGGCCATGCCTGGACAGTGGAACCACTGAGGACTTTGGGACTGGGAGAGGAGGGGCTGGCAGACGGCTGGGATGTGCAGTTAGCAGCATAAACAATCTTGGCTCTATAGGTGAGATGGTAAGATATATTTTTTTAATTATTGAGCTGTGTACACATTATAGAACCATTACAGAGCCAAAGTATATAAAATTCTAAATTACAAATACCAGCTTATACAAAGGGGTAATAAGATAAATAATACATTAACTAGCTCCAGTACTCTGCATTCATAGACAGTAATGGAACCATATACATCAGAGGCCATAAAAGTGCATACATTAAACAGGGTGCACAGTGGTAACTGAGGCTTCATCTTGATGCTTCCTGACTTCATGAGGGTCTATTAGTGCTGGGGGATGGGAACTCTATTTGCTACTTAAGCCATTATTGATCGAGAGAGGGAAACACAAACCTCATAGACCAGACCGGCAGGAAAAAGGGTGAGAACTTAGCTTGACATAACACATTAACACTGTAAACAAACTGGGCTTTGAAGGTTATTATGCATGACCACTATGTCCTGCCATGCAGGGTCTGCTTTGGTGTGGGACACCAATAGGGAGGACTGCACTTTCTACAGGTGATACAGCAGCACATCATGTTTGAAGGAGATGTCTTCATCAATGGTCACTCTGCAGATTTGGACAGGGGAAGAAATTTGCTCTAGGAATAAATATCCTCTGATCCAGTAAAAATATGTAGCAAGACTCTTCCTCTGACTACTATAGGGTGCAGCAGCATTGGTATAGCTCAGGTAGCCCTATGATAACCTTTGAATTTGCCTGAGTTGGGTCTGTCTGGCTCTTAGAGGCATCCTCTTCTGCCACGGCCGTGGATGTGTTTGTCCATCTCATGGATCATGCATGACAACACAAAAAATGGGAGCATCTAAATTTGGGCATCTACAAAGGAGAACAGAACATTTGGCCATAGACCCAAAATCCAATCCCACCACACCCCAGTCAAGAACCCTTTCTGCTCATGTTCTGCCAGCTGAAGCACCTTCATTTTTATTTGTGTGCGTATGCTGCTGTGACCCCAAGAAACAGCAGTGTGCATGTGCTCTGCTTCAGAGCCCTAGCTCTTTAAACAGTTTCTCAGTGGGAGAGTTTGGTATGTTAGGGTCTGTGCATCAAATGGCTTACAGGATTGGCCTAGTTGGAAAATCTGGGGGGATTCTATGAAGGGAAAGAAACTAAAGAAAACTATCAGTCTGTCGAGGTGAGTGAAAAAGTGTGTATATATATTTAATATTATCATGATAGCCATGTAATAACATTAGATAAATTCAGATAAAAATGAACCTTTGAGAGGGTTCTGTTGCTGCTTTATTTCCAATGTGGCAGGCAGATTCATGCCCAGAAATGTTTCTCTGGGTCAAGGGACCATTCTGAAGCAGAATCTCTTTGTCCATGTGACTTGACTGGTATGAATGTCACTATCCAATTGCTGGCACATCCATTGTGGGGCTCTATTAAGTCACCAAATCTTTCATTTTTAAATTTCTAATGTACTGGTGAAGAAAAAGGGAAGTGGAAGAAGAACAGGAGGAGGAAATGGGAAGAGAGTTTTGGATACTTCCCTATATACCCTCTGCTTTCTCTTTGGCCAGATTTTCATCTGATATGAATAAACATTACTTCATTGATTTTACTGACTTATTATAAGACACAGATAGAGCACTGTAATCAATTAACGTGATATGAGGAATAGCTTACAACCTAATTTTTGTTCTGTATACAGACAGAATGTATGCTTGATTCCTGAATATCACAAAATGAAACCATACTTCTCTGCCTTGCTCTGTTTCTGGGTCAGGTTCTCATCTCTGTTACCCTGATACACAGCTAACAGATTAAAGTTGGTGTGGGAATTGTGCTCTGCTTACACTAGGATTTCTGGCTTCCTCTTCTTCTTCACTTATACGAACCCCAACATAATCCATAAAGGAATTCACTGAGTTTTAATAATTTAAAGGAAAAAAAATTGTGAACAATTTGTTTTGACATGTATGTACTAAGCAGATGCAATACCATCTCAGGTACACTGAGTTATCATGCATCCTGTTTTTAAATTCTGTATGATTTCAACCATCAGAAGGGTTTAGAAAGTGTTTTACCCTTGACAATGACCTGTATGACAATTAAAGCTCATGATGCAGATTTCTTATTTGCCCAAGAAGACAAGAAGATTTGCTATGCAATTTGAGAACCATTTATAATACTGCTACCCATGTTGTAAGCTGATTATAAATAAAGTTCAGCAGAACTGCTTGCATCAGAAAATCAGAATTCACAGTCAAATAAAGTGTACAACCCTGATGTGTAGTTGCTTCTAACTGCTACTGTACATAAATCAGATTCTGCTTAGCAACTGCTGCATATCATGTTTATTAAACACCTTCTGCTTATTACAGCAGAGGGTACTAAAAATTCTCCATGAAAATTTCTCAAATATCTTTTCACATCTTGGATATTTTTAAAGGTCTCATTGCAGTGAACAGAATCCTTCTGCGGAAATGGTACTTGGGGGCTCTCAACATGTGCTTCCTGTTCCATTCAGTCACATGGAAAATGTTCTCAGTTTACAAACCAGGCAAATTGTTTTGTGCTGTTGCTTTAGTCCTGAGGCTCAACCCAGCATAAGGAGAATCAGGCTTCCTACTTTCAATAGCACTGAGCACAAGTAATACTGTGTATGGGAAGTATTTGAAAAAAGGCTATTTCATAAGTAAACTTGCCTACATGCTACAGATGCATGCTGGAGCAAGAAATATTTCACGAGAGAAAACAGTCCTTTACTGATCAGTGGTTCCTTGGCACAAGCCACTGTTGTCAATTTCTCAGGGCTAGTCTACTGTTTCATAAGTGACATACAGACTTCACAGTGTCTCACATTTGCACACTATAATGGGCCTTTTAAACTAGTCTCAGATGCTACTGAGGACTGATAGATTTCAAGTAGTCAGCTGCATACCCTTACAGCCATTACTGGCACAGTATGAGGAGCATATTCTAAAATGTCAGGCTCTGTTTCATTGAATATCTCACAGAAATAAAATAGCAATAGAGATAATCAGCTTTGAAATAACTTCTCGTTCATCTCTTGCAGCTCCTTCTCTGCTCTTGTCCCAGGCTCTTCTTGACTGTTGCGTGTTTGTCACTCCCAATCTCTGTCTTCCAGTAGATCAGCCTTGGTCCACTTCTGCAACTTCTGGCAAGCTGGCCACACAGTGTTGCTGACCTGATTATGCAGCTAACTAGGGTAGGAGAGTGCTGTGAGGGTTAGGCAACCCCTTGTCATGGTTTAAATATAGCCAGTAACTCATCACCATGCAGATGCTCGCTCATCATCCCCTTCCCCACCCCAGGCAGAATGGAGAAGAGAATCAAAGGAATGTAAAACCCACGGGCTGAGATAAGAACAGTGCAATAACTAAAGTACAATGTACTATACCTATAATAATGATGATGATAAGGGAAATAACAAGGAGAGAGAATATAAAACTAAAAGGGGAAAGGAAAAACAAACAACAAACACAAGTGATGCACAGTGCAATTGCTCACCACCCACTAACCAGTACCCAGCCTGACTTGAGCACTGATCTGGGCCTTCTGGGTAACTCCTCCCAGTCTATATACTGGGCATGATGTGCTGTGGTATGGAATACTCTTTGGCTACTTTGGGTCAGGTGTCCTGTCTGCTTCCTCCCAGCTTCTTGTGTCCCTCCTCACTAGCAGAGCATGAGAGACTATAATGTCCTTGATCAGGGTAAGCGCTACTTAGCAGCACCTAAAACATTGGTGTGTTATCAGCATTGTTCTCAGATTAAAGCCAAAACACAGCACTGCACCAGCTACTGGGAAGAAAATTAACTCTATTCCGGCTGAAACCGGGACACCCCTCCATGCAGGGCCTCAGGGCTGAGAGGGCCAGATGCTGTGTGGACTCTAGAGATTACAGCTTTGAGCTATTCCTGGACTACTGTACTGTATTCTCTGCTGACTTTGTCAGCTCTAGTGCAGGATTGTACTGCTGCTGGTGTCCACAGTCAATTTTTTCATAGTATATATCCATACAGACTTACCCAAAACATTGTTTCCCATTCAGGGCTTGCCAAAAGGCAACACCTCTTCCACCATGGATGAGGATACAGTCACTGAAATTAACGTCTGTCACATCTCAAGCGGATTACTATGAATCACTGTATGTAAAGATAAAGGACGTAGCAATGTAGAGATTATAGCTCTGCAGAATACAGTGGCCCAGCTCTTCACCAGTACAATGTAGAGCATGTAACAGGAGTCTCTCTCTACCACTCTCTTCTCTAAGGCCACTGTTGGCACCAGAACAGGCTGTGGCTTTGATCTGTAAATCCCTCAAGTGATTAATGCTCCTCTACATGAAGAAGTACCATTTCAGGAGTGACAACTACACACCTCTTCCTTCATACAGCTAACTGCACTCTGGATGGATTTCATGGGAAATGGACATAACCATTCTTGGTTAAGATGAAGAACCTTCATCCCATGACAAAATAGTCTCCCTCAGTAGAAAATCTGAGTGGTTGTACTGCAACTCACCTTGTGGCATTGTTACAAATCAATTAGTGCTTGATTAACCATATAGGGAGCTGGAAACTGGGAGAAACACTGGGAGAATTTGTGACACAGTAAATCTTAGAAGCTCTTCATCATCATTTATAAACTTTTTTTTTTTTTTTTACTAATTATGCATGTTTCTTGGCTGCAGAGCTCCTGTCTGCAATACAAGCAATGAAAATTGTTACCTGGATAAGAATATAGTTACATAACCATGATGTAATTGATGTTTCTCATAAGGAAAATCAGGAAATTATTGTCACGCACAACTTGTTTAGTTGTACACGAGTACTGTTGAACTGCTACCTTGTTCTACCCAGAACTGGTTGCTTTCCCAAACAGCAGTGTGCAAACAATCGCACAGCTAACAGTTAGATGTATTTTCAGTTTCAACATGTGCTGTTCCTTCTCTCTACTATATTTTCTTTTTAGTGGCATTACTTCTGATTTAGTCTAGCATTCCTGTGGGTGGAATCTGGCACAAAAATCTGTAAAACACATTATACCCATCTGTATAGACATCAATTAGTAATAATGCCATTCAGCCACTTCAGGTGTATTTGAAAACAGTTGGCAGTGCTTAATGCTAGAAACACAAAAAGACTATATCCTCAGTTAGGTAAATTGGGATAGCCCCATTAATTCCAGCTGTTTATCAGTTTACCTCACCTGAGGATCTGACCCCCAGATTCAAGGCTCTCCATAGCAGTAAGTCAGGACCCAGCCAAGGACACATTGTAGCTCGTTTTAATTAAAGAAGTGGAAATTCTTTTTTATTTTGGAAAGTTGTGGGGAATGATGTGTGGATAACAGCTTGAGAATTCAAATTATACTACAGATCAGCATGACCTGCAAGAAGCAAAAATGTTTTGACTACTATTCTAAGCAAAAGTAGGATGGATGTCATAGATTATCCTTGCGTGCACAAATCTATAGCTGCATGATTTATGCTGGTTTTAAGTAGCTTTATTAACTAAGGATGACTGCTAAATTTCAGTGCTTGTTTAGGAAAACTTCAAAAGTAACCAACAGTAAAGAGCACTGTGTTATTTTTCTGCAGTTATATTTTTGCACATTTTTGCATACTTCAGAATATCTTTTGCACCTATGATCAAATATAAAAAATAAATCTAACAGAATTACAGTTAATCCTCGGTTTTTGGAAGCATTGTGTTATGTATGCATGCAGTGAGGCATCAATCATGCTGATATGATGAGAACAAGACATATAAAAGTATGGTGTTTTCTGAGATTTTCTTAAATCACAGTGCCCCTAACTTCAGTACATGCTTCATGTTCAACATTACGAAAAGTCAGCATCAGCTGTATTTAAGTGACTGATACGTGTTAACCCAGCTCTTTCATATTTTTTTTTCACTTTCTTTTCTTCCTTTGTCCGTCTCCTCATCAAAAGCATTTTCTTTCCAGCCATCTCCAATTTGTTATTACAGTCTTACCTTCTTTAGTAGATTATGATTGCTTGAAGCT